>NW_026652278.1:138849764-139096402 GCF_009828535.3 Hylobates moloch
TTCGAGATGGAGTCTCACTCTGTCACCCAGGCTGGTATGCATTGGTGTGATCTCAGCCCACTGCAACCTCTGCCTCCCGGGTTCAAGCGATTCTCCTGTCTCAGCCTCCTGAGTAGCTGGGACTACAGGCATGCATCAGTATGCCTGGCTAATTTTTGTATTTTTAGTAGAGATGGGACGGGGTTTTGCCATGTTTGCCAGGCTGGTCACAAACTCCTGACCTCAAGTGATCCGCCTGCTTTGGCCTTCCAAATGCTGGGATGGCCTCTCTTTGTTTATTCTGATCATAAATTTGCTCAGCTTCTTAAATCTGCTTATGTCTTTTACCAAATTTGGAATGTTTTCAGCCATTATTTCTTTGAATATTCTTTTAGCCCTATTCTCTTTTTCCTGTTGGGGCTCAATGATACAAGGCTGGACATTTTGCTATTCCACAGGTCTCTGAGGCTCTGCTTATTTTCACAGCCTGTTTTCTGTTGTTCTGATAGAGTGAATTCTGTTGTTCTTTCCTCAAGTTCAGTAATTTTTTTTATCCTATCATTTTCATCCTACTATTGAGCATATCAAGTGAGTTTTTATTACTGTACTTTTCAGTTGTATAATTTATATTTGGTTTTTAAAATAATTTCTCTTCTGAGATTTTCTAGTTTCTCATTTGTTTCAACAGACTTTATAATTGATTATTGAAGCACTTGTAAGAGGGCTGCTTTAAAATCCTCATCAGATAATTTCAACATCTGATTTATCTCAGGGTTAGGGTCAGTTTTTGGCTAAAATGGGAATTTCACTTGGGATTTTGCTGGTTCTTGGTATGGTGGGTGATTTTTGACTGTATCCTGGACATTTTATCAATTTTTTTTTTTGGCGGGGCGGAGGGAGGCGGTCAGTGGGAATGTTCTGAATCCCATTTAAATCTTTTGTTTTGGCAGGCAGCCACCCAGTTAGTCTTAGCACACAGGTCCTGCCCTACATTTGTGGGCTGTGGTTCCAATGACAGTTTAACTTTCAGAGCCTTTGTGGTGTTTGCCTGGTGGTTAGATGCTGCTAGGGTTCTCGTCTCATTTCCCCCTGCTGTTATTGCTGGCTGTGGAGGCAGAAGGGATTTCCCTAGGCTGGGCTAGTAGGTGTCTCCCAATGGGGGAAATGTAGTCTCAGGACCCTGGGGACTGAGGGGCTTTCCTGACTGTGGCGTGGTCCCCCTTCCTGTGGGGGACAGAGAGCTCTTGAACCAGACACTTGTTGAGATGGAATCTCTCTACCTGTGCGCCACGGTTTTCCTCATGTCTGTGTGCAATGGAAGGGAGTCTTAGGCCCATGTGACCAGAGAGGCTTCGTGTGCCAGGTCACTTGTAGCTGGGCAGTCTTGTGTCTGCCCTATTGTATATGTCGAGGCTCCCCTAATTATTGTTGGTGGGGCTTTAGGTTGGTCCTTCTTTTGGATGGTGTAGGACTTACCTGATATGGGGGGGACTCGTTTGATCTGGGTCATAGGAATGAGCCTACCTGAGCTGTCTTTTGTTGTCATGTCATGGGTTGGGAAATGGTGGGTCTGGGTGACCACTTTGCATAGGGGGATGCAAGATGATACTGTTTCACTGAGCTGTTCTTCCATTTTTGGGGTCACAAACTGGTTTGTTTTCTTCTTACCATCTTTCAGAGTTATCCTTTGGTTATCTCCTCTGCTATTTCTAGGGTTTATAGTGCTTAGTAGGGAGGAGCAGAGAGACATAGTTCTATGCTGTCTTGTGCCTTGTCATTCATTATTTTTTTCCTTTCTCTTTTTTGACACAGCGTCTTACTCTGTCACCCAGGCTGGAGTGCAGTGGCACAATCTTGTCTCACTGCAACCTATGCCTTGTGGGATTAAGTGATTCTTGTGCCTCCCAAGTAGCTGGGATTACAGGTGCCTGACACCATGCCTGGCTAATTTTTGTATATTTAGTAGAGACAGCGTTTCCCCATGTTGGCCAGGCTGGTCTTGAACTCCTGGCCTCAAGTGATCTGCCCACCTCTGCATTTGAAAGTGCTGAGATGACAGGCATGAGCCACCGTGCCCAGCCTCATTCATTCTTAGATGTTGGAATTTTAAAAAGCAATGAAAAATGTCAGAAAAATTCAGTATTTATTTTTCTACGTTCAGCAAAACATATCACTCAGGGGTCTTATGGAGGTAAGGAAACATGAGAACCAGTTAGGTTAAATGACTGGTCCTGGGGCTCTATTGGTTGTTAATTACAGAACACAGACAGACTCGTCTTCATGAATCCACTATTTGTTTTTTTGTAGCAAACTAAGTTGAAGACTTCTCTGGAAGAAAAGAGAACCATTGCTGTGCTGTAATGCTCTGGGCTTTATAATGTTAACACACAAAATAATTTATATATCAAGTGGAAAACCTCTCAGAATACAGGAAAAGAATCCAGTGTTC
The DNA here is from genome assembly GCF_009828535.3 of Hylobates moloch. NCBI lineage: Eukaryota > Metazoa > Chordata > Mammalia > Primates > Hylobatidae > Hylobates > Hylobates moloch. The sequence goes on from NW_026652278.1 coordinate 138,852,193, forward strand.
AATTATATTAAGAGTGAATAACATGCTGTTTGTTCCAATTTTAACATTAATCATTTTTTGTAAAGCTAAAATAACATACCGTCTGTTTTTTACTATAAAATATTTGAATGGCCTTATAAAAGGTTTCTTGCAAAAGAAAGTTCTCTTACTGGTTATCTTCACCATTTGTATTATACTTCAAAGAGAGCAAAGAACATAATGAAGGTTGGTGGCACCACCCAAGTGAATTAATCTCATAGCTTAGCATTATGTGGGACTTTTCATCAGGTCATTGCTGTTTACTCCGCAGACATCAGATACCTCTCAAAATAGTTCTCCATGAAGCTTTTTTTTCCTCTGCTGCAGAGATGGAGAAATGGAGAAACCCAGAAGTTAACTGTTAACTTGTTTGTAATGTTTTTTGAAGTCCCCAGGGATTTTACAGAAAATGGAGCCAGAGTGGAACTCATCCCCAAACTCTTTGGATGTCTGGGATGGGAGGCATTGATTTCTCTCCCTGAGGCACAGCAAGAACTAGGCAGAGCAAATAGGACTAAACAGTGGCCCTGTTTAATGTCGCTTGAGTAATGATGACTGACGGGTCGGAGGAGTGGGGCGTATGAGGGTGGACTGGCTCTGTTTTTCTTCTTTCCATATGGACTTACTCCTTTTGCTTCTACTTTTGTTTTTCCTTCCTGTTCCCTACTTAATAGTCTTGCTGAAAAATATCTCTGACCTGTATTGAAGAATGGAATTAAACATACTGGGTTTTGGAGAACTTTTCCCATCACTCATAGTAAAACTCCAACATAGGTGATCCATAGGCTAAAATGAGATGTTCAGGAGTTAGGGTGAAGCTTCTTAAAAAAGTGATAGTGTGATGATGGTTGATTTTGCGAACTTGTTTTCTCTAATGCATAATATAGCTGAGCTGTGATCCTAAAGGTAAGGTGGTAGGTAGTAGTAATGCCAACAATGTACCGACTGTTTACTGGCTCAGACTCAAAGACTGTTAGCATTGGGCCGGGCCCACTTTGGACCATGTTTGTAGCCTCTCTGTCCTCAGCATGAGTGTCTCTACAATATAAATCGTGGTATTTGTGTCTCATAGTTACTTGTAATGAAGCAGCCTGTTGGATTGCAGGTGGCCAATTCTGCTTTGCACTAAACCAGCTCTGCCTCCCTGTAACTTCTACCTACACTGGCTTTTTGTTGGGTCTCTAGAACCATGCAGGGTGAATCTAATAATTGTTCTTGTTAATATCTGTCAAAATTCAGAACAGATGTTGTGACTTTACCTTCTCAAAGTTGTTTCTCATCAGTCTTGAAGACTCCTTATCCTGCTGTTTTCTGCATGTTCTGTTTTGCTGGTATCCCTTCAAAATGTCCTCCAAATGAAACCTGGTGCCCCCAAAGTTTTGGAGAACTCCTTTGCTGTGTGGAAGTGCGGACTGTGACATGTAAGAGTTGGGGGGGTCTGTAAATTCTATTTCTCAACTTCTCTCCATTTTTTTTCCCCTCAGTTTTGTTTATTGCTTTTTTTTTTTTTTGAGATTGAGCCTTGCTCTCTTGCCCAGGCTGGAGTGCAATGGTGTGATCTTGGTTCACTGCAACCTCTGCCTCCCGGGTTCAAGCGATGCTCATGCTTCAGCCTCTCAAGTAACTGGGATTACAGGTGTGCATCACAATGCCAAGCTGATTTTTGTAATTTTAGTAGAGATGGGGTTTTGCCATGTTGGCCAGGCTGGTCTTGAACTCCTGGCCTCAAGTGATTCGCCTGCCTCGGCCTCCCAAAGTGCTGGGATTACAGGCGTGAACCACTGCATCCAGCCTATTTCTTTTTCTTTTTTTACTGACACATAACTGTACATGTTTATGGGATACATGTGATATTTTGATACATGCATACAATGTATAATGATCAAATCAGGGTAATTGGGATATCTATTGCCTCAAAGATTTATCATGTGCTTTGGGAACATTTCATATCTTTTCTTGTTATTTTGAAATATTTTTAATTATAGTCACCCTACTGTACTGTCAAACACTAGAAGTTATTCATTCTGTCTAACTCTGTTTGTACCCATTAGCCAACCTCTTTATTGCCCCTCTCCTATGCTTCCCTGCCTCTGGTAACCACCATTCTTCTCTCTACTTCCATGAGGTCAACTTTATTGGCCCACACATTTGAGTGAGAACACGTGATACTTGTCTTTCTGTGTGTGGCTTGTTTTACTTAATATAATGACCTCCAGTTCCATCCATGTTGCTGTAAATTACAGCATTTTATTCTTTTCTCTGGCTGAATAGTATTCCATTATATCTATCTATAGACCACATTTTCTTTATCCATTCATCCATTGATGGACACTTAAGTTAATTCTATGTTTTGGCTGTTGTGACTACAGCTTTAGTAAACATGAGGTGTGCAGGCTTCCCTTTGATATGCTGATTTTCTTTCCCTTGGATAAATATTCGGTAGTGGGAATGCTGGATCATATGGTAGTTGTATTTTTAGTTTTTTTTTTTTTTCTTTCAGGTTCAGGGGTACATGTGCAGGTTTGTTATATAGGTAAACTGTGTGTCACGGGGGTTTGGTGTACAGATTATTTTGTCATCCAGGTAATAAGCATGGTACCCAATAGGTAGTTTGTTTTTGATCCTCACCCTCCTTCTACCCTCCACCCTCAAGTAGCCCCCCAGGTCTGTTGTTTCCTTCTTCGTGTCCATGTGTAGTCAGTGTTTAGCTTCCATATATAACTGAGAGCATGCGATATTTGGTTTTATGTTCCTGCATTTGCTTAGGATAATGGCCTGCAGCTCCATCCATGTTGCTGCAAAGGATATGATCGTGTTCTTTTTTTTATGGCCATATATTATTCCATGGTATATAGGTACCACATTTTCTTTATCCAGTCTACCATTGATGGACATCTAGGTTGATTTCCATATCTTTGCTATTGTGAATAGTGCTGCGATGAACATAAATGTGTGTGTGTCTTTATGGTAGAATGATTTCTATTCCTCTCTGGGTATATACCCAGTAATGGGATTGCTGGGTCAAATGGTAGTTCTGTTTTAAGTTGAGAAATCTCCAGACTGGTTGAACTAGTTTACATTTCCATTAGCAGTGTATAAGTGTTCCCTTTTCTCCACAGCATTGCCAGCATTTGTTATTTTTTGACTTTTTGGTAGCCATTGTGACTGATGTGAGATGGTATCTCATTGTAGTTTTGATTTGCATTTTTCTAATTATGAGTGATGCTGAGCTTTTTTTAATACGATTGTTGGCCACATGTATGTCGTCTTTTGAAAAGTTCTTGTCCTTTGTCCATTTTTTAATGAGGTTGTTTGTTTTTTGCTTGTTAATTTAAGTTCCTTATAGATTCTGGATATTAGACCTTTGTCAGATGCATAGTTTGGAAATATTTTCTCCTATTCTGTGGGTTGTCTGTTTACTCTGTTGATAATTTCTTTTTGCTGTGCAGAGGCTCTTTTGTTTAATTAGGTCCCATTTGTCAATTTTTGTTTCTGTTGCAGTTGCTTTTGGCATCTTCATCATGAAATCTTGGCTAGGGTCCTCTGTCCAGAATGGTATTTCCTAGGTTTTCTTCAAGAGTTTTTATAGTGTTAGGTTTTACATTGAAGTCTTTAATTCATCTTGAGTTGATTTTTGTATATGGAGTAAGGAAGGGGGTCTAGTTTCAGTCTTCTGCCTATGGCTAGCCAGTTATTCCAGCAGTATTTACTGAATAGGGAGTTCTTTCCCCATTGTTTGTTTTTGTTGATTTTGTCAGAGATCAGATGGTTGTAGGTGTGTGGCTTTATTTCTGGGCTGTTTTTTCTGTTCCATTTGTCTGTGTGTCTTTGTACCAGTACCATGCTATTTTGGTTACTGTAGCCTTGTAGTACAGTTTGAAGTCAGGAAATGTGATACCTCCAGCTTTATTCCTTTTGCTTAGAATTGCTTTGGCTATTCAGGCTCTTTTTTGGTTCCATGTGGATTTTAGGGTAGTTTTTCTAATTCTATGAAGAATGTCAATGGTAGTTTGATAGGAAGAACACTGAATCTGTAAATTGCTTTGGGCAGTATGGCCATTTTAATAATATTGATTTGTCATGTCCCTTCTCTTCATTTTTTAAAAAGTTAGTTCTTAGAAAACCAAAGCAAAATAATAATTTATAATTTAAATTAGGCCAGGCATAGTGGCTCACACCTATAATTCTTGCACTTTGGGAGGCTGAGGTAGGAGGGTCACTTGAGATCAGAATTTGCGGCAACAGTGAGCTATGATTGCACCACTGCATCGTGGGTGACAGAGCAAGACCCTGTCTCTTTAAAAAGATATAAAAAAGGTAAATTAATTATCTTAGTCATGTAATATTGCATACAGTGTGGATAACACACCTATGAAACTTTATGCTAACACAAAGGGCTAATAATCCCAAACTGTCTCAAATTTAAGATTGTTTACTCTCCAACCCTGAATGCTAAAAAGAAGCCTGCAAGTTTGTACTTATACAATATTTTCCACCCAGTGAGCCCTTTATTATAATAAAATTTTTATTTATAAAATCCATACTTTAAGCCTTTTGTTTATATTTATTTAACTCACAAGAACTACCACGCACACATGCTGAGGGAGCTGAGTGACTGAATCCAGGCAGGGCGGATTTGCAATGCTGAGAGCTCTCCCCACCCATCTTATCACCTCAGTGTCCAGAGTCCAGGCGGCTTTCCAGGTCGGATCAAATTTACTCTAAATTTGTCTAAGTCGGCTCTCCAGACATCATAGTTACATATATCTATTATCTCACTTTTCATAATGTTAGTCTCATTTAGACTTTTGTGTTAGTTTGTCCAAAAGTGTTTCAATACCAGATTATAGTAATGCCAGATTATAGTAATCAGATGACATATATTATTATGTATGAATATTGTATAATATATAATTTACTATTAGTATAATCTGGCATGATGTAGTACCAGATTAAGTAATCAGAGAGGCTTTTTTCTTTTTTTGGCTGGGGGGGATGGAGTTCCCGCTTATCGATCAATGCCTGTCTGCAGACTGTTGCTTATGGTAAGGAGTTTGCTGCTTTCATCAAGAAAGTATTGCTGTGGGAAAATGTTAGTTAAACTAAACAAAGTGCTCAGTGACTTGGTTAATTTACATTCTGTACAGATTTGTTGTCTGGCAGGGACCTGCGACAAACCCTTCAGGCGCCAGCATATTTTTTTTTTTGAGGCGAGATGTCACTCTGTTGCCCAGGCTGGAGTGTGGTGATGACATCATAGCTCACTACAACCTTGAATTCTTGGCCTTAAGTGATCCTCCTGCCTCAGCCTCCTACAAGTGTATGCCATCCTGCCCAGCTAAAGGGGCCAACATTTTGAATAGCATTGCCGGTAGACGCGACGAAACTGCCCCTGCCACCCAGTTCTAAGAAGTAGATCCATTGGTTTTCCAAGTCTCTAGTAGGCGTGAAACCTGGTGAAAGGATGCTACACCTATTTCGTATGTCAAATTAAACCCAACAGCCCAGTGCCATTTAGTGTGGGGGCAGGTAATTCTGCTGAACAGTTTGAGAATGAAGCTTTGAAAATGGCAAGGTCATGAGTTAGGAATTGGAGAGACCTGGGTTTGATTCTGATTTTACTGTGTGACATATTTTGCTTCCCTTGAGGTCTGTCCCCCACCCCCCAATACATGAAATGGAAACATAAGATCTACCTTGTAGGATTTCTAAGGATTAGGAATGATTTTTATGTGAAATATCCTGCGTAACAGTAGATGCTTACTATTGTTAAGAATTTTGAAACGATAATTAAAGCTCTAAAAGAGAAACATTATAAGTGATTGTATTAGGTAATAAAAAGTATGACATGAAACTATTCAAAAGGTGATACAGGAAGAAAAAGAAACAGAAGAACTTGTATTCCAGAATTTTTTTTAAAATATAGGGCAATTAGAAAATTAAAGTGAATTTTTCTAAAATGGCCAGGAATGTAAAGAGGTGGGTGTATTTTAAGTGTGTAAGTGACAGAAGGAACTGCCTTCTTCAAAATAATGGGAAAACATTTGACTACCTAAAAATAGAGTTCAAAAGCATAATCCAAAAAAGCCATAAAGAGGAAAATATTTAAAACCAAATTATTATATATCAAACTTGTTAATAGAGAAAATAAAGACTGTACATCAATGGCATTTTATACCAGAGACATAATTGTAATCAAATAAAAATCAAAGCACACAAAATCAATTTTGAAAAAAGTTGAACAAATAGAATAATGAACCCCGTATCACTTGGTGACTAGAGGATGCTAGCACTCTCCTGCTTAGTGTCCTTTGAACTGGAGCCTGAATTTTATTAATGGTCCAGAAAAAGTTCACGAAGGTCCTCGTCCTCCTTTGGTTGTATGTGTGTATAGGGGAAGAGAGAATCAATGATGAAGTTAAATCCAGAGTATCAGTAATAAAAAGGTAACAGGAAAATGTGCTTTACAGGCATGTGGATCTTTGTTCAATGAATAATTATTTCTTACATGCCTTTGTGTGGTCTTTTCAGTAATCTACCGATTTAGAATCAAAGCTAGTTGAAGTTAGAAAGTATGGATCGCACATCCTGCCACTGTGTGCATCTACTTTATATACAACTAACAACTGTGGGACCCCAGTTACAAAGGCTTTTGGAGGTGAGCCCACTGAGAGCTGGCCGGGGGTTTCTTATGCAGGTTGTATTTGGGTTTTGGAGAAGGTGAGAGAAGTGCATTCTAGGAGGAAGGCAGAGCATGTACAAAGACTGCAAGGAAGGAAAAAACTTTGGCATTTTTTTTTTTTTCCAGGAACAGAAGGGAGGCTATTGAAGCTGGAGTTAGGTTAGCTTAGGGGTTGATGAGGCTGCAGAGTGAGCAGAGATCAGACCATGCAGGGTCTTTCAGACTCTGGGAAGGAATTAGATTTTATCCTGAATACAATAGAATGATACTGAAGGTTTTAAGCAGGGGAGTAAGGAGATCCAATTCATATTTTAAGTTAAGTTTTGCTGCTGTGTGGGAGTTGGGTTGGAGGAAAGAGTGGGAGCAGAGTAATGTGTTCACAGTGAAGACAGAGAAGTGAGCAGATCCGTGGGATGTTTGCATGTAGAGTGGATGTGTAGGGGGTTAAGGGAAAGGCAGGAATCAAGTATGATGTGTCATGGAATTATTTCTTGCCAAAAATGACAACCTAAAACATTTGGCATTTTGGAGCATTCTCAACTCTGGGCCCCCTCTGGTTCTGCACTCTTCTTGGACCTCATTTTAGCTGCCTTTTCTCCCTCTGCCCCCTCCCTTCTGTTCTGCTGTCCATTTGTGAGTCTCCTTCTTAGTTTAATTCTCTATTTTAACTCTAGATTTCCTCTACTTTTTCCTTTTAAAAACTGTTCTTGCCAGCTGCCCTGGTGGCACCTGTTGTCCCAGCTTCCCAGGAGGCCGAGGCAGGAGGATCTCTTGAGCCCAGGAGTTCCTGGCTGTAGTGTAGTGTGCGATGTTAATCAGATGTCTGCACTAAGTTTGGCATCAGTATGGTGACCTCTTGGGAGCCTGTGGAGGAGCCAGTTGGCCCAGGTCAGAAATGCAGCAGGTCAAAACTCCTGTGCTAATCAGTATAGCATCGTGCCTGTGAATAGCCACGGCACTCCAGCCTGGGCAACATAGCAAGACCTCGTCTCTATAAAAAACAAAACACCATTCCTTGTTTAATGTTAATCACCTTTCTTCAAATAATCGACAGTCAAAATTTCTGGCCCTGACCTTTATCTGCAACCGTTTGTGGAATTTGTGTAGTTAATCTGCTGCGTTCTGAAATAGCTAACATGCATTTTTTTTTCTTGACCTTAAATTAGCTTCCTCTCTTGACTTCCCTTTTTAATGGTTCCTGTCTTTGTCATCCAGACAAGATAACTTAGTAATATTTGATTCATTATTTTCCTTCACTGCAGTTCAACATGTAAACTCCAATATTGGTTCTAGGTTGTTGATGAAGAAACTAAAGCTTGGAAGCGTTGTCACCTGCCCAGAGTCACATAGCTGGTCACTGGTGACACGGGTTTGTGAGCCCCACTCTGACTTCAGACCCACATTCTCAATCATTGCACTATACTATACACCAGCAGTCCCCAGCCTTTTTGGCACCAGGGACTGGTTTCATGGAAGACAGTTTTTCCATGGATTGGGTTGGGGGATGGTTTTGGGATGACTCAAGTGCATAACATTTATCATTAGATTCTCATAAGGAGCATGCAACGTAGATCCCTCACGTGTGCATAGTTCACAATAGGGTCACGCTCCTTTGAGAATCTAATGCCCCTGCTGATCTGGGACCCAGGGGTTGGGGACCCCTGCTATAGGCCAAGGAGATTTAGGATAACGCTTTTCCAAAAGATACCTAACTTTACTTTGTTTTTATTATATGCTAAATTTTAAGGTTGAGACTACTGCTATTAACAACTGTCATACTATCATTTAGTATTTTCTCTATAAGTATGTCACATATAGTATCTCTTTATAGAGATTTTCAATTTCTTATGGCAGCTTATTTACATTCACCCTTTTTGAGCAGGAAGAAGAAGGGAGTGATATTGAGTGGTGGGCACAAGATTCTCCCTTTTTTCTTCCCTACCGTTACAGGCAAGAGATCATTTACCCTTGCTCCTGCGAGTACCGTTTCATTATTCGAAACATAGTTGGCCATCTGGCGAAAACTGTTATTTAAAACTTGCATTTCTTTTATTACTAGTGAAGTTGGAAACATTTTTTGGTGTTTACTAGTGATTTCTATTTATTTTGTGAATTGCATTCATTGTTCACAGTTAACATTATCCCCATTATTATCATTGGCCCTTAGCTCTGAAACTTGGTAGAGATGAATTAAAAGGTGCAACCAGTCTTCTAACTTCTGCATCAGAAATTGGGTTGAAGATGTCTTACATGAACCTGTGGCTTCTGAGTATTTAACAAACTTTTATATTAACCATCTGAATGTTTACATCTCATCTTTACAAATTCTGGAAGTAGTGGTGCAGAGTTGCCAGTTTGAGAGATTCAGGCTCAGCTAGAGAATGTGTTGGGCCTGAAGTAACACAACTGTAAACCTATTTGTGGAGAACCTAAATGCACATACGGTGCTTTGCCTCCACACCAAAGACCTCTCTGTAGTGCCTTAGGGTATGGTGAGGGCAGTAGCCCAGATAGAGGGCCCTCAGTGACTGTCCCGTCTTTTAGAACAGAGCCCACAGGGTTGAGTTCTTGCAAGATCTATCTGGGGAATCTTCCTAAAGCCATCATGACAGGGTCTGTCACTTCATTAACTCAACAAATATTAATTGAACATCTACTCTGTGCCTCATTTTGTTCTAGACCCTGTGGTTATGGCAGTGAACAAAATGAATAGAAATATCCCTGACCTCAGAGTTTCCCTTCGGGGACAAGTTGAGCTCCCCTGGAGGCTCTCCATTCTTGACTTTCTCAAGTCTCTTTCTTTGCTTCCTAGCTCCTTGCCTTAATCCTCTCTTTCCTGTGGCCCTTAGATCAAGCCTGGCTTCCTCTTCATTTTCAGTGTTCTGCTACTAAGTTCAACAGCTTCTGTTATGTTAATAAGGGACTTCTTTTATTCCTGGCTTCACCATGTCCTAGCTACAACCCTCAGTCCCACCCAAGTCAGGCTGGTAAGTATGGGCCCCAGGCCCCCAGTGTCCTCTTGTGAGAATTCTCTTTCTCTTGTAGTAGCTCCTCGTTGGAATACTGGCCATTCTTTTAACACACTGGCTTCTGAAACAAGTGTAGAACATGTGTGAACTCACTGTGTATATTGGGGTTCACTGCTCCCTAGGGAGTTTGGTCTACCTGAGGCATGTGATTTGTGTAGTTCCTCAAGTAACTTGACTTGTAAGCATGGCCACATTATCCTGCAGCCCTGACCGTCCTGATAATTGGGTACCATCCATTCTTTTTGTTTCGTTTTAACTTACTTAAAAGCAGTTTATGCTCAGTGAAGAATATTTGAAAAATACTGACAAATATGAAATGGCTTTTTTAAAAAAAAACAACACACTGGTTAAGGTTTTCTTTTTTGGGGGGAGCTTACCTTCTAAACAGCTGTTTTATTTGCAACTGCATACTTTTCTCCTGCTTTCTTTGATGTTTTACAAGTTGACATTTGTCTCTTTATCTGTAACCTGCTTGCAGATTGGTCACTAGCCACTTGCAATTAACAAGAGTGAGCTCCGATATAAAGACGGTGATTTATTTCCAAAGCTAGCTTAGAGGAAGAAGCACAGGTGTCCCACATCCAGATTTACTCCTTAGCTTTTGGAGCAGAAAGTGGGCACTTTTGAAAATCAAGGGAGGGTGTGAGCAAGTTGGGGGATACCTGGGTTAGCTTGGTGCCTTATCAACGAGGTTGGCTGAGCTGGTGACTGCTGGCGTCTTCATGGGTGTGACTAAGCTGTAAACCCCTCAGGTGCGAGAGAGTAGTGGGCATGTTTTTTGACTGTTCTCTCCAGGCAACCTCCTGATGGGTGAGAGTTCCATAGCAGGCATGCTTTGGTCTGTAGATTGACTAACTCTCGAGGACTTGGATGAACTTAGTAGGGAATGGCTGGTGAAGGAGGGAGTAAAAAGCTATTTTTTAGCATTTCTAAAAGGCTGCGTAGGAAGTGGGGAATGAAAAAAAAAACATCTCTTTGAAAAATGGGGTACTTGGTTACATATTTATGTAACACCTTCTCCCTCTTTGAACACAGCTAGTTTTCAGAAGGTCCAGGCCTGTGTCAGTATGCTCTGGGGTGCTGTGGATTATGTTGATTCTGGGGTCTATCTTGACCTTGCTTGTGAGGAATACTTCACAGACCTCACTACCCAGCCAGCACATTCATTTTCTAACAGCCACATTTCTAGATGTTCTTTCCTTCCTTCTTTCCTCCTGTTGGCTTTGTGATCCTCATTGTAGCTCTCCGTTTGCTTCCAGTCTTCCTGGGAACTGTTCCTTCTCCGGGAACTGCCCATGAAGCCTTTCCCCCACCTCTGCTTCTTTCTTCTCCTAATATTTCAACATAATCAAGATATTTTGATTATTCACATACATTTTACAAGGACATTGTAAAGAAAGGGCTTTGTGGCCCAACTGTGGCCTGAGCAGTGTTTGTTCCCCACACCGAGGCAGCATATTGTGATGGTTTAGACTGAGAACTGAACCCAGGACCCAAAGCCTGGCTTTACCATTTAATGTGATCTGACTTCTCTGCGGTTTCTTACGCTTGTCTATAAAATACGGTGTGAAAATGGCCACGTAATTTGGTATAGTGAGCATTAAATGCACTAATACATGCAGAGTACTCACTTGGAGCAGTGACTGGCACATAGGGAGTGCTAAATAAATATTAGATGGTTATTGCACTTAAACTGCTTGGAAGCACTGGTGTGAAACAATTTTCCAGTTAATAATGAGTGTTCAAATTTCTTTCTTTTTTTTTTTTTTTTTTTGAGACGGAGTCTCGCTCTGTCCCCTAGGCTGGAGTGCAGTGGCGCAATCTCGGCTCACTGCAAGCTCCGCCTCCCGGGTTCACGCCATTCTCCTGCCTCAGCCTCTCCGAGTAGCTGGGACTACAGGCGCCCGCCACCACGCCCGGCTAATTTTTTTGTATTTTTAGTAGAGACGGGGTTTCACCGTGGTCTCAATCTCCTGACCTCGTGATCCGCCCGCCTCGGCCTCCCAAAGTGCTGGGATTACAAGCGTGAGCCACCGCGCCCGGCTTCAAGTTTCTTTATGTTGAACACAGTTCCTTATGTTTCAGTGGCCCATCTCAGGTACTGCCTGTTGCAATTTTTTACATGGATTGGTTTCTGCTTTAGGAGCCTTTTTTTTTTTTTTTTTTAAATAAAAGAATTGTATGTGTTAATGTAGTAAAGTCTTCAAACATAATTTTGGCCTTTAAGGGATGTTTTTATACTCACTGGCCTATACCCGAGTTGTCACTCACGGCCTCTGCTAGCTACTTCACAGCTCCTGTGAAGGACACTGCTCTGCCCACAGCCCCTGCTGGAGAGAAGGCTCTCTGAGGACTGTGTCCTCCCTCTTCTCCTTTTCCTGGGGTGGCTGATTTGATTGGGATGGGACACCAGACAGCTACCTCTGTCATGGCCTTCTGTGGGAAAAACATGAGCCAAGCCAATTTGATTCTCTTGAGAATTTTAATTTGGGAAATTAGAAGGAAAAAGCCGTGGGAGCCGAAATTGAAAGAATGCCATGAGCTAATGGCATGAGGACAGGCCTGCCAGGCAGTGACATGGCAGCAAACCCAGAGTCTGACAGCAAGAATTAATACAAAGTAGAAGAGAAGATGTGACAATTGCACGCGGCAGAGAAAACTAAACACACAGAGAGAAGCCAAGTTAGGTTAATGGCAGAGGCCCAGGGAGAAGATCTCAGACATAGCTGTACTGTGAGTTTTTTCTCAAAGCAAGTTGCTCACATGTTTTCCTGGTCTCTTTGTAATTGTATTCTCATTATTTGAGGCTTTGCATTCAAAAGGTCCTAACTTAACAGCAGCTATGTAGCATATGTAGTCCTTTCCTTTCCCATCGAAAGGTTTACTCTCATTTTGTTCTTATTGCCTTAATACCTCTTCTGCAATTTAGAGTGATATAAATTGAACTCACTTTGTAGTACTATCTTCAAGTCTCCATATTCCATGCTGTGTTTTCCTGATAGCACTAATTTATTTTCTTCTTTTTTTTGGAATATGTCTTCTGTTGCACTCCTGCGGAATTTGCAAATCTGGACCCCTCCGTTCCTATGCAACACAGGGTGGTGATTTCTCTCAGATCTAGGGCATGGACTCCTTAGGGCAGCAGCCTCACCTGCTTTGTAGTCATACAGCACCATGGGCTGTGCTGAGCAAGTGATAGATGCCCAACAAGTCATTGGTCATTTCTTGTGGTTTGTTTAGTTCTTGTCATCGTGGCTTGTCTTGGATCACAAAAGAGGATGTTTTAGCCCTTTGCTAGGATGCATCTTTTTTTTTTTTCCAAACTTTAAATTTATTTGAGGAAAATAAATATTAAAGAATTTGAGAGAAATGAGGGAGTTATACAGTAAATCTTGGCTTTCATTGGGAACTAAGTTTCTCATTTGTGCCGTGAAATGTTGATACTCCAATGGCAGAGGAGTGAACAAGCTCATATTTATTAAGCAAGATGAACACCTGACATCTAAATCCCTACCAGTATTTGCTTTGGGCCCTAAGTATATTCTGTGGTTAACAAGGTAACTTGTCTTGACATTACTCCCACATGTGGGAGTGTTTTTCTTTTGGTATTCCCTTTCTTAGCATATTTGGGAAACCACTTTATTTGCCAAGTTACTATATTTGCTACCAAAATGTTTGAATAATGCTGTGTTTTGTCATTGACCGTCACTTCCATGATCTTTAAAAACAATGCTTTGAAATAGTGTTCTCATCTGTATATTGTTTCTCTTTTGTCCTAATTTCTTCTTTTTATAAGAACACAAGTCATATTGGAGCAGGGCCCATTCTCAATGACCTCATTTTAACTGATTACTTCTGTAAAGACCCTAGTTCCAATAAGGACACATTCTCAGATTCCAGGGGTTTGGATTTCAGTATATAAATTTGGGGAGAACACAGTTCAACCCATAATACAGAGGAACCACCACTCTACTAATTACCATAGCACCCATAAACCAGGCTTTCTTGGCGTTGAAGCCAAGAAGCTTAAAAGATTTGTTTGCACCTAGAGCCCACAGTCATTAGGTTGAGACTTCTGAGTCTCACTAGGTGTTGGCACAGTTACCAGAAAATCCTTAAAGGACCCTCCTCATCTCTCACCTGGATCAGGACAGGAGCCTCCTAACTTGTCACCCTGCTGCCACCCTTGTCCACGTTCAGTCTGTTCTCAACGCATCTCTGGGTTCCACTACTTCCCAGTTGTATGACCTTGGGCAAGTTGGGTAACCTGTGTCTGTGCCCTCCTCTGTTGTAGTGATAGTTAACTGAATCTACAAATGTAAAGTGATTAGTAGAGTACCTGATGTTATAAGGCATGGTAGCCAGAATGGTGGCCCTCCAGTGAACCTGTGAATATGTTCTTTTACATGGCAAAAGGGACTTTCAGATGCGATTAAAGACCCTGAGATTATTGGGGGGGGGGTTATCTTGGATTATTTTAGAGCCCATTGTAATCACAGTGGTCCTTAAAAGAGTCAGAGAAGAGATGTGATGACAGAAACAAAGGTCAGGCTGGGCGCTGTGTCTCACACCTGTAATCCCAGCACTTTAGAGGGCCAAGGCAGGAGGATCACTTGACTAGGAGTTCAAGACCAGCCTGGGCAGTGTAGTGAGACCCCATCGCTACAAAAAATAAAAAAAATAGGCGTGGTGGTGGTGGTTCATGCCTGTAGTCCCAGCTACTCAAGAGGTTGAGGTGGGAGTTTCTCATGAGCCCAGGAGTTCAAGGCTGCAGGGAGCTATGATAGTGCCACTGCATGCTAGTCTAGGTGACAGAGTGGAGACAGTCCTGCCGACACCTTGATTTTAGCCCCATGAGACTTCCCCCATTTTAGACTTCCGACCTCCAAAAACTGTTAGATAATAAATTAGCGTTGTTGTAAGCCACTGCATTTGTGGTAATTTGTTACTACAGCAATAGGAAATGAATAAATAAGTGTCAGCTGTTTTATCTGGTTTTCCTGTTCCTACTGTAAATGAGATTTTTCTTTAAACAGAGGAATCTGTGGCCAAAGACAGTTGGAAAACCGAGTGGGCTAGGTGGTCACCAGCATTCTCGTCCTATCTCCCATCCTGATGTGGCAGGTACTCTCTCTAGACAGTGCCTAGCCCCAGTAGTTTCTCATCATTTGTGGAATGTTTAGGGAAGGCTGGATGGTGGTCTCCAGCGTGGAGCCGCCTGTGGGATTCTCTCCAGTCCCCACGTCACTCCTGAAGGATTCTTCATAATTATTTGGCTATTTTGGTGTTTGGTTGTCTGCCATGTGCAATATTGGCCTTGAGCTCTGTGCTCCAGGTTTATGGGTTTCTTTTGGGGCCTGTGCACCTTTGTGGGCTCTACTTGTTTTCCTTTTACCCCATAAATTTGTCACTTCAGGTCATTCAAGTGACTTCAGATGTGTATTCTATGACAAGAATTCATTACACAGACACCCCAGGCAAGCTGGACTCAAGAGTTAGGGCCAGGAATGCTTTACCAGAATACAGCCAGAGACAATGTTGGCCCATGAGCTGCTTCTGGAACAGCCTGTGATTTGGCCTTTAGGCCTAAACTAGCCCCGTGATGCATTCTGGGCTTATGAGTTGTTTGCAGCATTTTAAAAATCTACCAAATGAGTTAGTTATTTGCTTTATTTTTTAACCTGTACAGAGAAGCCATAATGTCATTTTTGCATATAGTACCACTGCTGGTTTTGTAAAACAGGAAAACATGAAGGAAAATATGAAGCCAGTCTCCAATCCTAGAGGAATTTCATTTCACTTCCAAGTTACTTGGATTAATGTCAACATTATTTTGCTGGCATGAAGGGTACTAAGTTCTTAGAGTCTGTACCCTGTTCCTCTTTAGATAAAACATGAAAGAATTTTGGTGCATGTTTTGTTGTGCAGAGTCGGGCAGCTCCCTCAGCAGACCTTTGCGTAGTTGCTAATCTAATTATTTGGCTCTCTATATAAAGAATATGAGCTTCCAGGTGCAATTTGTCTGTTTTATAAAGGGCTGTGGAATCTATTATGATTTATAAAGAATCCTGTATTCAGATTTAATGAGTGACAAGAGTATATTTATTGACCATACCCTTTTTCTTTTCAAGCCCAGGATTATAGAACATGCTGCATTTTTAAAAGCATCCCCATTAGTGCTTTCGTTGGTGGGGTGGGAAGTTGTAGGAGTCAGTAGTGACGACTTCATGGCGAGGGCTCAGGCTTGTAACTTAAGGGGTTATCCTGCACTGACAGTGCTGCCTAGATGGGCAGTCAAGGTAAGGTGACCCAAACAGAGATGCTCCCCATCCCCCCAGCAGAGTGTGTGTTCGTCTAATATCTCATGGTCTTAACTAAAAATTGTTGACAAATAGGTGGCTCTGCTATAAGATAATTTTCTCATTTGTAGAATCAAGGACAAGCAGTGGCAGTTCAGGCCAGAATCTGGAGGCTGTCCACACCTGAATTCAAAACGAGGTTGGATCTCTCCATGTGGTATCCTACCTCTCAAACTCAGCACATCTCAAATATAACCCCTCATCTCTCAAACTGCTCCTAACCCTGGGAAGAATTAGATCACCTACATTGTCTCTCCTATTTGCCTGTAGATCAAGACACAAAAATTCAGGTCTGGAAGACTCTGAAGTGGCAGGTTCATTTGAAGGGTGCAGGTCACATTCATTCTTTTATGTTAGCTGCGCTTTTTGTGCACAGTCAGACTTGGCATTATCCACCAATATATAACAGCCTTGAGGGTATCTCAAGAGCAGTATTAATTCACAATACTCAGGAATTAGCAGGCAGAGGAGAATAGGGGGCATGGAGGTACAAATAAATGATTTTTCCATTTAGTTACAATTCTGCTCTAGAGTCATTTAGCGAGCCTGATGGTCACACCAGTTGAGATCTGGGCAAAGGACCTGAGAATAATGTGAAATCTCTTGAAAGATTGAATGGTGTAGTGGAACAGACATTGGTGGGAGTCTGAGAAACCAGGGAGTTGATCCTTTGCCTCCAGGACTTATTACCAGCAGTGTAAAGAGGTCTGTGACTTGATTACTTACTACCAGCAGTGTAAAGAGGTCTGTGACTTGATTGAGTCACAACCTATCTTTTTTTTTTCTTTTTCTTTTTTTAAAGGTAATAGCAACACCTACCCTGCTGGTGTATTAAGAATAATTGAAACAATACTTGTAAGTCAATTAGCGTAGAGCAGGCACTCAATAAAGGTTAGTTGGTTAGGCAGAGCGCGGTGGCTCACGCTTGTAATCCCAGCTCTTTGGGAGGCCGAGGCAGGTGGATCACCTGAGGTCGAGAGTTCGACAGCAGCCTGACCAACATGGAGAAACCCCATCTCTACTAAAAATAAAAAAAAAAAAATTAGCCGGGCGTGATGGCATATGCCTGTAATTCCAGCTACTCGGGAGGCTGAGGCAGGATAATTGCTTGAATCGGGGAGGCGGAGTTTGCGGTGAGTTGAGATCCTGCCATTGCATTCCAGCCTGGGTGGCAAGAGTGAAACTCTGTCACCAAAAAAAAAAAAAAGTTAGTTGGTTAGTTTCCTGTATTCTCCCTGCCCTGCATCTAATCCAGGCAGAGATGTTGCTGGTCTTTGTAACTAACTTAGTTAGAAACTGCTTGTTTTATGTGAAATGATATTGGAAAGAAAATACATTTGATGGACTGCATTAAGTTTAGCAAACTGCCTTATGCTTTTGTTTTGAAAGGAAGAAGACATCTATAAAATATGAACTGCATGGGAAAATAAATTTAAAATGTATAAAGTAATGGAAAGGAAATTACATTTATAATTATTAAAAGAAATAGAATATGGTGTGGTCAGATTTTTAACAATAAAAATTTTGCATAATGAACTCTGGTAAAACCCTAAGACGAGATCACCAGAAAGGGGAAAATGAGTGATAGAAATGCTTATATTTTAAAATGAAGAAATGATATAACTATAATTCTTAGCACAGGTACAAAGCATGCTATTTACATAGGGAGAAATACATCAGGTTGGTTATGCAAATGAGCCCCAATTTAATCTGTTACAAACATTTTCAACTAATGAAATTAGGCATGAAATGCTGAAAAATTGGTGCATTTAAGTTTTAACTTTCCAGAGAACCTACTATTCTGACCATATGAAACACCATCTTTAAAATAACCTGCAGCCTTTGATCTAGTAATTTTGGATAAAATAATGAAACAGCTCCAATGGAAGAATATATAGTTTACGCCAGTCTATTCATAGCAATATATAAAAAATACATAGGTAAGTAAATATAAACATACATGTTCGTATATATTATGTGTAAAGGTACACATATAAACAAGATCCTGTTGCGATCTGGCAAAGCAAACAGCAACATAGAATAATGTGTATGTAACTACTAAAAATTGTAAACCCACAAACTATCAATATTTGGAAATTGGTACCTGAAATAAAAATCATCCTATATCTTTTTATTTTTTATTTTTATTTTTATTTTTTATTTTATTTTATTTTTTCTTGAGACGGAGTCTCGCTCTGTCGACCAGGCTGGAGTGCAGTGGCGCTATCTCAGCTCACTGCATGCTTTGCCTCCTGGGTTCACGCCATTCTCCTGCCTCAGCCTCCTGAGTAGCTGGGACTACAGGCACCTGCCACCACGGCTGGCTACCTTTTGTATTTCTAGTAGAGATGGTGTTTCACCGTGTTGGCCTGGTTGGTCCGCCCGTCTCGGCCTCCCAGAGTGCTGGGATTATAGGCCTGAGCCACCGTGCCCAGCCCGTTGTATCTTATTTACAGTTTTGGCTGCTGTTTCAGGGATGTAGACTGACAGCCATCGCTTCAGGGAAATGAGGTTCTGGAGTGAGAAGATAGGTGACAATGCGCAAATATTGACTAAATAAATTTGGGTGAATAAGTGCTATGAAGGAAATAAGACGGCAATAGAATGGAGAGGGCCACAGTGCCTAGGGCTAGCCCTATCCTAGGAAGGCTGAGGTAGGGAGGATTCTTGAGCCGAGCCATGGTGTTGGAGGAATGGGCCAGTAAAGATGTGGGCTCAGGGAACAGCAAGTAAAGGTTTTCAGACTGGAGTGAGTTTGGCACGTGTGAACCAAGAGCAACCAGTGTGTCTAGATTTTAGAGAACAATTGTATGTTTGCCTGGTTTACATTAGGAACTAAGTTATTTTATTTATTTACTTTATTTTTTTGAGACAGTCTAATTCTCTTACCCAGGCTGGAGTGCAGTGGTGTGATCCTGGCTCACTGCAACCTCCGCCTCCTGGGTTCAAGTGATTCTCCTGCCTCAGCCTCCTGAGTAGTAGCTGGGACTACAGGCAACCACCACCATGCCCGGCTAATTTTTGTGTTTTTAATAGAGACAGGGTTTCACTGTGTTGGCCAGGCTGGTCTCCACCTCCTGACCTCAGGTGATCCACCTGCCTTGGCCTCCCGAAGTGCTGGGATTACAGGCGTGGGCTACCTCGGCCAGTTTTTTTTTTTTTTTTTTTTTTTTTGAGACAGGGTCTCCTCTATTGCCTAGGCTGGAGTGCAGTGGCATGATCTTGGCTCAATGCAACCTTCTCCTCCTGGGTTCAAGTGATTCTCATGCCTCAGCCTCCCAAGTAGCTGGTATTAAAGGCGTGCACCACCATGCCCAGCTAATTTTTGTAATTTTAGTAGAGATAGGGTTTCACCATGTTGGCCAGGCTAGTCTCAAACTCCTGGCCTCAAGTGATCTGCCCACCTTGGCCTTCCAAAGTGCTGGGATGACAGGTGTGAACCACCACACTGGCCATATTTTACATTTTAACACAACCAAATTTTATTAATTTTTGTTTATCAGTTGTCTTTTCAATCACCCCCAAACCTAATGGCTAAAACAGCAACCATTTATTCCAGTGTGTGCTTTACTCACTGGGCAGTTACATGTCCCTCTGAACGGCCTCATGCATGTACAGGGAAGCTCTGCCTCTGCAGGCTGGCTGGCTGGCTGGCTGCTGGGCTGCTGCTGCGGCAACCATAGGGGGCCACTGAGCCAGGAGTCATTCATCAGTGAGCCGGCGAGCCTGGGCTTGTTCTCATGGAGGACTGAGGGTTCCGTGAGAGTGGAGCAGAGGTGTGTAACATTCTTTGAGGTGGAGGCTCTGAATTGGCACAGTGTCACTTTCTCTGTATTCTATTGGCTACAAGACTAGCCCAGGTTCAAGGGGTGGGAAATAGATGAGTTTCCATGGGAGGAGCTGTAATGTCAGTGCACTGAGATGTGCCTGCAAGGAGGGCTGAAGGATTGGTCCATGCTTGCAATCCATTCCATTTCACTTTATGCTTGGTGCTTTTCTTCTATACTTTAGGTGTAAGAAATTACAATCCTGGATGATCCAAAGGTTTTACAGTTTTGCCTTTTCATACTTAGGTCTTTCAGTGTTTACATATTATTTAAAAAAAATTGAGAACAGCATGATAAACATGAATTAGAGGAAAAATGAAGTTTCAAAAACTGACAGTGGGGAATGATGAAAAGGTTAGAGGCTGTGCACGTGGTGGAGCAGGGGCTATATGGGGAACCTTTGTATCTTCAGCTCAGTTTTACTGTGAACCTAAAACTGCTCTAAAAACAGTCTATTAAACAATTTTATTACCATAATATGACTCAGTCTTGATTATGAAAGTAACGTGTGAAGGAGACACACAGGAAGACAGCAGCTGTGTGAAGTGCAGAAATCAGTGAACACCTTCTTAGAAAGTGCTTTAAACCAGAGGCAGGATTGTATACTGCTCAGGCCGTGGCCTTTGGACCAATGGTTCTGAAGAAGAAGCAAGCCTTTGCTGCTATTGTTTGTAGCTGTGCCAACCTTATGCAAATTACTCAACATCTTTGAGGTTTGGCTTCTTTGTTTGTAAAATGATATAATAATCTTTATATATCTCTTGAGAATTTTTGAATGAAATGAAATGTGTATCACCTAGCATGGTGCAAGGCCTGTAAAATAAATGTTAGCCTATTTTAGAAGTAGAGTTTTCCACTATTAATCTCCAATTAAGATGAGGACCTCTGTAGGTCTTTTGCAGACTTAATTCTTCCTACCATTTCTTCTTGGCCTTCAGTTACCTCTCTGATGCCATTTTCTATGAACATTCTTTTTGAATCTTCTGGATTTCTCTGGCTGGAGTGGTTATTTGGCAATTGGTTAAGAGCAGCTGGTTGGCTGACCTTGGGCTTTTGAGTTTCTTATGTCTGAAACCATGGCAGGCAGCCAGATCGCATCAAGCCACTATCAGGTGTGTGTGTTCCTAATCACAGCCTGAACTTCAGAATTGGGCAAGTCCTGACTGGAGTGAGCAGAGAAAGGGAGAATACTTTACGGAACAGTGTGAAATAATCAGATCTGAGGAAGAAGGAGGTAGGGGAGGGAATAAACATTTCTCCAGCATCTATTCTGTGGCAGGGTATAAACTAGAAGGCAGAGGCTACCTGGAGCGTGCAAGGTTGAAGATGGCGGGCCATTTGGCAAGGGAGTTGGGTCACGCCTTCTCATAGATTGAGTGGAGGAGAGCTCTACAGCTTTACCAATTTTAGGAGGAGTAAATTTCTTTTATGCCTTGACTTAAAGCAAGAACCCAAGTCATCATTATACTTTTCTTTCTAGGTCTGTCAGTGGCCCAGCGGAAGTTTGCTCATTCACTCAGAGACTTTAAGTTTGAGTTTATCGGTGATGCTGTGACAGATGATGAACGATGCATAGGTAATTAAACATGATATTTTGGTTTGTTTTCCTTTGCCATGGCCACCAAATAATCACTCCTTTCTTCTTACAGATGCTTCTTTACGTGAATTTTCAAATTTTTTGAAGAATCTGGAGGAACAGAGAGAAATTATGGTGAGTTGAGAGGGTGTAAATTAATAAGTCAGCTTTCAAGGGGGAAAAATCTGGGTTTGGAAGCTAGTTCTGGTAGAAGTTGTGAAGCATTTATCTCTGGGTACAGTAGTGCATTGTAATGGAAAGATGAGGTTTCCGGAGCCCTGGTTTCTAGTTCCATGAGGGTGCTAACCACGGTCAGAACTTGAAGAAGCTGCTGGACCTCTCGACCCAAGGCCTTGCTTCTTCATCTGTAAAGTGGACAGTGAGACCACATCACTGCTTTCTAGCTTTTTGTTGCAGCAGAGCACTTTCATTTATGTAGGCTCTCATGCAGAAGCTTAATATATCAGGGGGATAAAAGCAGAAAAGCTTATGTAGAAACAGAGGACAGCTGGGTGATGTTAGTGCCTGACTCATACCCCTGTAGATTTCTAGGCTGCGTGGAAAGGGAGAGAAGTTGGGCCTTGGAGGTCTTTGAGATCCCACTTTGCATCAAGATACATGATCATAACAAGAATAAGAACAACTACCCTTGGCCAGGCCTGGTGGGTCATGCCTGAAATTCTAGCCCTTTAGGAGGCTAAGGTGGGTGGATTGCACAAGCTCAGGAGTTTGAGACCAGCCTGGCCCACATGGTGAAACCCCATCTCTACAAAAATACAAAAACTAGCCAGGCATGGTGGCATGTGCCCATGGTTCCAGCTACTCAGGAGGCTGAGGTGGAAGGATCACTTGAGCCCGGGAGGCTGAGGTTGCAGTGAGCCGAGATTGTGCCACTGCCCTCCAGCCTGGGTGACAGAGCAAGACGCTGTCTCAAAAAGAAGAAAAAACAAAACAAAAAACAAAAAACAGCTTTCCCCCATGGGGTGCTCTTCATATGCAGTGCTGTGCTGAGTGCCTTGAGTGTATGATCTCATTTGCACTCAACTGTAAATTTTGGGGTTATTGAATAATTGCCTGCTTTTCTTAAAAGCTTACATTACCTTCCTAATGATATTCTTTAATTAAACCAGATTTACAGCAGAATTGCTACCAGGTTGTGACACACCATCTATTCTCACCATTTATTTCAGGCTTAAAAAAAAAACACAGATTCAAGCTGGGCGAGGTGGCTCATGCTTGTAATCCCAGCACTTTGGGAGGCTGAGGCGGGCGGGTCACCTGAGGTCAGGAGTTCGAGACCAGCCTGGCCAACTTGGTGAAACCCCCGTCTCTACTAGAAATACAAAAAAATTAGCTGGGTGTAGTGGCATGCACCTGTAATCCCAGCTACTTGGGAGGCTGAGTCAAGAGAATCGCTTGAACCCGGGAGATGGAGGTTGCAGTGAGCTGAGAGTGAACCACTGCACTCCAAACTTGGCAACAGAGTGGGACTCTGTCTCAAAAAAAAAAAATACAGATTATTTTTTCTATATTCTTGAAAATGAGTACTATCTAGAATTATGTTACGGTGTAAGTGTATGAGTGGGTTTAGATGTGGTAGAAATAATACTGGACATATTAGCTAAGTTGGTTTACCTTGACTGTGTGCCAGTGTATTAGTCCGTTCTCACACTGCTATGAAGAAATACCTGAGACTGGGTAATTTATAAAGGAAAGAGGTTTAATTGACTCACAGTTCTGCATTGCTGGGGAGGCCTCTGGAAACTTACAGTAATGGTGGAAGGCAAAGGAGAAGCTGGCCCCTTCTTCACAAGGTGGCAGGATGGAGTTGAGTGCAGGCAGGGGAAATGCCAGATGCTTATAGAAGCTTCAGATCTCACAGGAACTCACTATCATGAGAACAGCATGGGGGAAACCACCCCCATGATCCAATTACCTCCACCTGGTCCTGCCCTTGACGTGGGGATTATGGAGTTTATGCTTTCATGTAAGATTTGGGTGGGGACACAGAGCCAAACCATATCAGCCAGGAGCTGTTCTAAGCTGTTTACCTAATACTAAGTCACTGAATTCTCACATCAACCCTGTGAGATAGATTCTGCTATTGTTCCCCATTTAACAGATGAGGAAACTGAGGCACATTACCTTGCCCTAGATCACATGGCATCTAGGAGGTAGAGCTGGTATGTGTTAAGAAGCAGGCACTCTGAACTGCCCTCCCTGTCACTGCAGCTGGTTTCATAGGTGTCACTCTAATTTCCTGGGTGGTGGCTGGTGGGGGTTTATGTTGGCTAGGGCTGCGGGAGGACACTGATTTGGATTTAAAAAGTGATAGAGGGCCGGGTGCAGTGGCCGATGCCTGTAATCCCAGCACTTTAGGAGGCTGAGGTGGGTGGATCACCTGAGGTCAGAAGTTTGAGACCAGCCTGGCCAACCTGGTGAAACCCCACCTCTACTAAAAGTACAAAAATTAGCTGGGTGTTGTGGTGGGCACCTGTAGTCCCAGCTACTTGGGAGGCTGAGGCAGGAGAATCACTTGAACCCGGAAGGTGGAGGTTACAGTGAGCTGAGATGGCACCATTGCACTCCAGCCTGGGTGACAGAGTGAGACTCCATCTCAAAAAAAAAAAGAAAAGTGACAGAGACGTATGTCCTCAAAAGCCCTAATAAGGCCGGGCGCAGTGGCTCACGCCTGTAATCCCAGCACTTTGGGAGGCCGAGGCGGGCGGATCACGAGGTCAGGAGATCGCGACCATCCTGGCTAACACGGTGAAACCCCGTCTCTACTAAAAATACAAAAAAATTAGCCAGGCGTGGTGGCAGGCACCTGTAGTCCTAGCTACTCGGGAGGCTGAGGCAGGAGAATGGTGTGAACCTGGGAGGCAGAGCTTGCAGTGAGCTGAGATTGCGCCACTGCACTCCAGCCTGGGCGACAGAGCGAGACTCCGTCTCAAAAAAAAAAAAAAAAAAAAAAAAAAGAAAGCCCTAATATAATTTGCACTCATTCCTAAATTTTCAGGTAATTTGTGTGTATATATTGTAGATACTGTAGAGGGTGTGTGAAGACACTGTGGTCCCATGAGGTTTTTCTGGCACACACTCACAGAATCATTATTCACATGATCCTGTAGTCATCAATTTTTCAGCTATTTAGGAAAGACTAAATAAGATGGTGAATAAAAATAGTGCCATGACATCACCTTTCTAGTACATGGAGCAGATGTGTGGGCTGGTGAGGTACATGTTCTTAGTTTATGTTACTAGTGTCAATTGTTTTTTCTTTATGAGACGGAGTCTCGCTCTGTCACCCAGGCTGGAGTGCAGTGGCGCGATCTTGGCTCACTGCAAGCTCCGCCTCCCGGGTTCATGCCGTTCTCCTGCCTCAGCCTCTCCGAGTAGCTGGGACTACAGGCGCCCGCCACCACGCCCGGCTAATTTTTTTTTTGTATTTTTAGTAGAGACGGGGTTTCACTGTGGTCTCCATCTCCTGACCTCGTGATCCGCCCGCCTCGGCCTCCCAAAGTGCTGGGATTACAAGCGTGAGCCACCGTGCCCGGCCTCAATTTTTTTT
This sequence comes from Hylobates moloch, assembly GCF_009828535.3. Lineage (NCBI taxonomy): Eukaryota > Metazoa > Chordata > Mammalia > Primates > Hylobatidae > Hylobates > Hylobates moloch. The sequence goes on from NW_026652278.1 coordinate 138,877,255, forward strand.
TCTTAACCCTCTTTGATAGTTGTACTTTCCTGGCATCCTGAACATTGAGCACATACCTATTGATCTCTTTTTATGTTCCAGTTGCTGTTGAGAATCTCAGGACATAGGTAAAGGCAAAGAAAGCAAAAGTCCCTGCCTTCATGGAGGTTAGATTCTAGGTGGGGGTAGCGAAGTAGAAATAAACCTGTAATCCATTGGCAGGCAGTGAAAAATGCTACAAAACAATACAGGGCAAGGAGCCAGGTGGGGTGGGGCTACAGCATATCTGGAATGGTGAGGTGCTGACTGCCTTTTCAGTAGGATACTGCACAAAGGGCATCATCCTGGTGTCTGGAAGAAAAGTTCTGAGCAGAGTGGTGCTGGATTTTAGCTCTACAGAAATAGCATGTGACCATTGTCAGGCTCAGTATTCTGTTTCTGTTTTAGATTCCTTGAAATAGAGTGATGAGGTCCAAAAACGGGAACATGGCTTTGGTTCCAGGCTGTGTGGAGTAGACAGCATGGTTTGCAGAGCTGTTGTTAGGCAACTGACTGGTTTAAGCTCCAGCTGTGATGGAGGTTGATAGGGTCTCTGTGTTAGATGAGGTTGGGTTCCCATGCAGGGTAGGAATGAGAATAGGGTGGTGTCTGTATGAGGCCATGAACCTTAGGAGTGGTGTGGTGTGTCATACACAACTCATTGTGGGAACAGAAACACCTGCTGGAAAGCAGGACGCTATCCAAAGCTGGGGTGGGTGGCAGCCACAGCCAACCACGGAATTAACAGGACACCTCCTAATGCTTTCTACCTTTTTAGCTTGGAAAATTTCAAACGTACCAAAGTCGAGAGAAATATACAATGAAACTACACAGACTCGACACCCAGCCTCAGACCAGTCTCGTGTCTTCTGTGATCCTTACTCCCGTTGACCCCATGCTCTCTTCATTATTTTGACAGAAAGCCTAGTTTCATTCACTTCAGTGTATATCTCAAAAAGCAGACACTTAAAAAAACATAGTATCTTTATCACAATCAGTAATTTCTTAATTTTGCGAAAAATTAGGTCATATTCAAGTTTTCCTGATACTCACTCAAATTGTCTCTCTTTCCCTCCCCAGCTCCCGCCCTCAATAACAGTTGGTCTGTTTGAATCTGAGTCCAAACATAATACATTTGATTGATACATTTCCAAGTCACTTTAAATCTATAGGCTCTTCTCCCCATCCGCTTTTTTTCTCCTTTGCAAGAATTCCTGATCGTTTTATATGTACCTCAGAAACCTTTAAAATAGTACTTTCCCAAGTTATCAGTGAGTTGCAATAATGAAATTAGTAAAAGTTGAACAGTTGGATACTTAACCCATATTGACATTGTTTGGGTACTTCTCATCTTGATAGTGATCACTTTTTTTTTTTTAAAGTGGAATCACTGTGGCTACCTTTGTTTCTTTAAATACCTTTGAATGCTTACTAAAACATAACTGATGCATTACCGAACACTCGCATGAAACTTTTGAGTAAGAATAGATACTTGCCTCAAGAAATTTCCAGTGTGATACTGGAGAGTAAGTGGTAAAGAGATAATTAAATAGCCTGTACTAAGTGCTTCAGACAAGGAATGGGAAAAGAAAACAATATACAAAGTGCGCCAGCAAAGATAGTGTGGCTCACATGGAGTGGGCAGCCCCTAAGCTTATGGCTGTTAGGAAAGGGTTTAGGGAAGAAGTATTGGAGCTAGAGTTTGTGGGGTAGAGACACAGCAGAGGGCCTTTGTGTAGTTTAGCAAGCCCATACCCCGACACCGGGACAAGGAGAAAAGGAATGTCTTTAAGCAGCTGAAATGGTTGCCAGTACATTCTGAGAACTTTGAAAGACTCTTGTTTTACTTAAAATTTTTTTAACTTAAAAGTTTTATAAACCATCAGCATGTTAAAAGCCACAGATTAAGAAAGGAGTGCAAAATGACTGTAAAATGGAGGTAGAAGTAGTCTAAAATCGGTTCCAAGGATTTCATAGTGGTCACTTAATCTTTTTTTTTTTTTTTTTTTTTTTTTTGAGACGGAGTCTCGCTCTGTCACCAGGCCTGAGTGCAGTGGTGCGATCTCTGCTCACTGCAGCCTCCACCTCCCGGGTTCAAGCGATTTTCCTGCCTCAGCCTCCCGAGTAGCGGGGACTACAGGCATGCACCACCACGTCCAGCTCATTTTTGTATTTTTAGTAGAGATGGGGTTTCACCATGTTGGCCAGGATGATCTCGATTTCTTGACCTTGTGATCTGCCCACCTCGTTCACCCAAAGTGCTGGGATTACAGGCATAAGCCACTGTGCCCGGTCCACTTTATCTTTAAAAGCAATGAGTTTAGTGTTTTCTGAAATCCTAAATTCAATAATGGTGCAGCATAATAGTAATAATTGGATATTCATAATTAAGACTGAGTCATTAAGATGTTAAAACTACATATGTCTATTTTAGAAGGCAAACAGTAATGTCAACTATTTTAAAAAGCTTTCTGAATCTTAAGGGCAAGATGGGACTTTAGGTTTTTTTTTTTTTTTTTTTTTTTTGAGACAGAGTCTCGGTGTGTCCCCCTGGTTGGACTGCAGTGGCGCGATCTCAGCTCACTGCAAGCTCCGCCTCCCCTGCGCCATTCTCCTGCCTCAGGCTCCCGAGTAGCTGGGACTACAGGCGCCCGCCAACACGCCCGGCTAATTTTTTGTATTTTTAGTAGAAATGGGGTTTCACCGTGTTAGCCAAGATGGTCTTGATCTCCTGACCTCGTGATCCGCCCGTCTCTGCCTCCCAAAGTGCTGGGATTACAGGCGTGAGCCACCGCGCCTGGCCGGGACTTTAGGTTTTAAGGGATAAAGTCATCTGTGTGCATGCTAAACAATCCCTGTTGGTTTTGAGCCACCAGTTATATGTGTTCATACGCCTCATCTCTATACCTAAATAGGCATACAGTTCAACAAATAGTGTGTGCCTGCCACATGCCAAGCACTGTGCCACATGCTATAAAGATAAAGACATAAGTAGTGATTCATCCATTGGAGGAGATGGCTGAAAGAAGGCATGTAATTTCCAACATGCTTCGTGGTAATCAAGTGATTGAGGAATTCAGGGAAGGCATCTTGGAGAGGTGATATCTGGGCTGAGTTGAAGGATGAGCCTTAGCTATGTCTAGTTTCCTCCTTGAGGGGAAACTGTTGAAATTTCGAAAAGAGGGAAGGATATGTTTGCATAGCCCCTTCCTTTTCCCCCAACAATGTCCAGCTTTGTTCCTACTAAAATGAATTGTTGGAGAGAGAAGTAGAGCAATTGCCAGTCCAAGAAAAAAAGTCAGTGTTTCCCTCCACACTCAAAGAAGTATAATTTCTATGAATACACATGCCTCACCCTTTAAAAAGTCAAAGTCAAGACAGTGTTTTTTTTTTTTTGAGATGGAGTTTCGTTCTTGTTGCCCAGACTGGAGTACAGTGGCATGATCTCAGCTCACTGCAACCTCTGCCTCCCAGGTTCAAGCGATTTTCCTGCCTCAGCTTCCCCAGTAGCTGGGATTACAGGCACCTGCCACCATGCCTGGCTAATTTTTTTTGTATTTTTAGTAGAGACAGTGTTTCACCGTGGTAGCCAGGTTGGTCTCGATCTCCTGACCTTGTGATCTTCCTGCTTCGGCCCCCCATAGTGCTGGGATTACAGGTGTGAGCCACTGCGCCCAGCCAATTTGTTGTATTTTTAGTAGACATGAGGTTTCGCCATGTTGGGCAGGCTGGTCTCAAACTCCTGACCTCAGGTGATCCACCCACCTCGATCTCTGAAAGTGCTGGGATTACAGATGTGAGCCACTGCGCCCTGCCAGGACAGTGTTTTTAAGTGAGTAGTTTTTGCTGATAATGTTGCCAACCTTGACTGTGGAGGTGAAGAACTCAACTTGGGGAGCCAGATCTGATACAGTTAGTGGCTGCAACTGCTGTATTCACTTGTGTGTGTGTTCTCAGAGGAAAGGGCTGTGTGGTGTGTTGCTGCCAGAATTCCAGAGATGTTCTCTCAGGCATGGCAGGACATGTTGTACTTATCTGAGGTGGGCAGCTGTCCAGGAATCTAATGACTTTTAAAATAGTGCCGTAGTGTTTATGTTGTTCTTTTAAAAGCCCTTCATATTGCGTTTACTTCTCTATGTGTATTCTTTTATCAGACCATTGAGTTTCATCCGTAGCCTAAAATTGTTGCTCAGTTTCTCAGGATTCTGGCAAATAAGGGCAATTGGTTGAGACCCAGAGGTTCAGGAAAGCTGCAGGGAAGCGGGAGTGCCAGGAGAGAGAAGGTGGAGCTTGCCCGATGGTGCACAAAAGGTGCCTGAGATGGAGCTGTTCCGCCTCCCTCTCATCCTGGGGGTGCTGGGGGCAGACTGAGCTGCTAAGCAGATGTGGGGAAGTGTCTTGTCCACGGCTGCACTCCTTTCCCCATTTGGGCAGGAAAGCCATTTGCCTATGCAGACTCTTCAGGCTTTTGAGACCCTTTCTTTTTCTGTTGTTTTTCTCTACCACAGACTTTACCCTTGTGAAAATACCAGGCCTGGGATCACTTCCTGGGTGACTTGCCCTGAGCTTTTGCCCCTATAGGGAAGGTACTAAGCTGCTGCATACCAAAGGCTTTTGTTAGCATTCAGATGGCCCGTCGCAGGCAAGATGTGATGCCTGCTCTCTCAGCCCTGGCCTATGCTTTACTGCACCCCCTTCTCATCATGCTTTCATGCTCTCAAATCTCTTCCATAACTTTTTGGACTTTTGACACGGATTTTTGTTCCAAACTATTAGGTTGGTACACAAGTAATTGCGGTTTTTGCCATTTTTTTTTTAAATGGTCAAAACCACAATTCTTTTTTTTTTTTTTTTTTTTTTTGAGGAGGGGAGCCTTGCTCTGTCTCCCAGGCTGAAGTGCAGTGGTAGGATCTTGGCTCACTGCAGCCTCTGCCTCTCATGTTCAAGTGATTATCCTGCTTCAACCTCTTGAGCAGCTGGGACTATAGGCACTTGCCACCACACCCGGCTAATTTTTGTATTTTTAGTAGAGACGGGGTTTCACCATGTTGGGCCAGGCTGGTCTTGAACTTGTGACCTCACGTGATCTGCACAACTTGGTCTGCCAAAGTGTTGGGATTACAGATGTGAGCCACCGCACCCGGTTGAAACCACAATTAACTTTTGCACTTACCTAAATATTTTTTAAAAAGTGTTTCAGAGTATTACTAAAAGAATATATATGTTGGTTAAAATGAGTTAAATGCATTCCACCTTTTAGGAGAAAATATGCTATTCTTTCTGTAGTATGCCCTAGGGCACTTGTCATCAAAGTATGGTCCCCGGTCCAGCATCACTTTAGGAACGTGCTAGAAATGCACATTCTCAGGCCCACCCCGGAACTACTGAGTCAGAAACTCTGTCAGCTGGTCTTTCATGAAACTCTCCAGGTGATTCTGAAGCAGGCTGAAATCAGAGCTACTGGCTTAGCGTGCTAGTGACATCTTGGCTGGCAATCCTTTCCTTAGGGCTAGATCTGTCTGGAAGTTGGATACGCTCTAAATTGTTTTGTGATGACTGTGTCCCTGTCAGGAGGTTAAAATAGTGATCGAAAGCCTAAGCTTTCACTTCTCATTTCCAAAGGATTTGAGACTATAGCTGGTTTGTGTTAATGGAATAGGTTTAGTAGGATTTTTAGTGTTACTTACTTTGTATTTAATATTGCTTGTGAGTTCCTATAGGATAAGTACCTAAGACATTAGATGCCATTAAAAAGATTATGCTTTTAGTTTCATCTTATTATATTTACAATATTTTATATGGCATGTGAAGCTTGTTTTAATCAGTTCTTTTACAGTTTATGTGGATTTCTGTTGGCAGGCACATTCAGAATGGAGGAAATTCATCTTGAACTTATTTGTGAAAACATTTCTCAGTTTGGTTTAAAAGTTGTCAGTGACCTAATTTTATAAAGACTTTTTCCTTCTTGGAACTGACCTTTACAGTTGCACAGCATTGCTTTTTCTTAACAATTCTCTTTTCCCCCGTAAGCCTCTTATTCAGTCAGATAGGGATGTCTTTGTAAAACCTGTTTTTCAGGAATGTACCATTTGAGAGTTTAATTTACTGACTCAGAATCCTATAGAGATCACAGTCAGGAATAACTCAAATCAAAATTCTAAAATGAGTGAAGATTGTCTTAGGCAGGAGGCCTGTCTCCTTCTTGGACCCCTTTCCCTGCAAGGCCTTGCCCTGTGACTCAGTGTCCTCTCTGTTGATGACTCATTATCATCTGTGGCCTTCCAGCCTTGTCATCATCAGATTCTACTTCCCTGTTGAAACTTACATTTCCTGAATTTCATATCCTTAGGGTGTATTCTCTGCTTCTGAGGAATCGGCCAACTCTGCACTCTTCTTCCCCCTGACTGCCCCGACATACACACACCCACCCACATACACACAAGGGACCCTAGAATGTAACCAGCCCATTCATTTAATTGTCTAATCCAGAGGAGTGATTCCATTATTGGGAATGTGTGCAGCTGAGTCTACTGTTTACTAGGAAAATATTTTGGGATGAGCCAAGGTACCTAGGATCAGTCTTCAGACCATGTCATGAAAATATTAGATGGTGTAGCCTTGGCTATGAAAACAAAGAACTGAAGAGAACTTAGGGAGACTTATATTTGGCCACTTAATTTTTTTTTTTTTTTTTTTTAAAAGAGGAGTCCAGGCGCGGTAGCTCACGCCTGTAATCCCAGCACTTTGGGAGGCCGAGGTGGGTGGATCTTGAGGTCAGGAGTTCATGACCATCCTGACCAACATGGTGAAACCCTGTCTCTGCTAAAAATACAAAAATTAGCCGTTCGTGGTGGCGGGCGCCTGTAATCCTAGCTACTCAGGAGGCTGAGGCAGGAGAATTGCTTGAACCCGGGAGGCGGAGGTTGTAATGGGCTGAAATCGTGCCACTGCACTCCAGCCTGGGTGACAGAGCAAGACAAAAACCAAAAAAAAAAAAAAAAAAAAACAAAAAACAAAACACCAGAGGAAATTGGAGCTCATTGAGGGTGGAGTTTCTACTTCACTAAATAAGGTCGTGACAGAGATGAAAATAGAATCTTTCACATCTTCTAGTATCCTAAAGACATTATGCCTTGCCTTTTTCTCTTTGTAAGACATAATATTTTTCCTTCCACCTTTGAACATTAGTGAAATGGATATGTATCTTATAGTTGCTATCCACCAGGCAGCAGTCATGAAAGGGACATGAGGTTACTTCTCTTTTACTCTTTGGACAACTGTAGCTCCTCAGTATTTCAGTCCACAGACCACTTAAGGAAGAAATATGAATCTTGGTGGTGGTTTGAAAACCTTCCACTGAGACTTGGTTAGGTCAAGGAAGTGCTGGTATCAGTATCCGAAGAGTGGGTGCCTGCCATCATCTTGGAAGAAGATCCTGGATACAAGAGTGGAGCTCCTTAGAGTACCCTTTGAAGAAATGATGCATCTCCAGTATTCTCAGTGGCACAGAGGAAAAATATGTGTGGTGATACGGTTTGGCACTGTGTCCCCACCCAAATCTCACCTTGAATTGTAATCCCTGTGTGTTGAGGGAGTGACCTGGTGGGAGGTGATTGGGTCATGGGGCCAGTTTTCCCCATGCTGTTCTTGTTATAGTGAGGGAGTTCTCACGAGAGCTGATGGTTTAAAAGTGGCAGTTTACCCTGAACTTGGTTTCTCTCCTGCCACCATGTAAGACGTGCCCTGCTTCCCCTTCACCTTTGTGCCAAGATTGTAAGTTTCCTGAGACCTCTGCAGCCATGTGGAACTGTGAGTCAGTCAAACATCTTTTGTTTATAAATTACCTAGTCTCAAGCAGTAACTTCATAGCAGTGTGAAAACAGACTAATTCATGTGGGAAAAACCAGATTTTGATGACTGAGATGAAAAGTGATTCAGAGGAGTTGGACTCGGAAGAAGTTTTAGAAATATCTTAACAAATGTAGTTTGCTTCTTTGTGCACAAGAGGGATACATGATGAAAACATACCTTTCGAAGAGCTTTTTCAATATATATAAAAGTGCTAAGTGTTAAGCTATTTACACATTAGCAGGATTTTTTTGTGGTAGGATATAAAATAATGGAGTGTTTTACAGTTGGTGGTGATTAGATTCAATGATATATGTATTTAGTTGGTGGTAGAGATTGTGTTAGAGATTCAAGAAAATGCCAAAGTAGTGGGAAAATATGGTCTCGAAGCTGTGGAAGCCATGGGCACCTCTCAGATAGAGGGAAGAGGAGTGACGTTGACTATCAGGCCCAGCTGCTCTGTGGTTCAATTGTGTTAGTGTGAAAGCCATGCCTCTCACGTTCTGCCTATGTTTTTCTGTTTTCTGTTGCTTATAACAGAATACCTGAAACTAGGTAAATAAAAGGATTTTGTTTCTTACAGTTATGGAGGCTGAGAAGTCCAAGGTTGGGGGACTCAGATCTCTTCCTTTTTCTTTCTATAAAGTCACCAGTCTACTTCTGTGATAATCCATTAATCCATTAACTCATTAGGCTGGGAATGGTGGCTTACACCTGTAGTCCCAGCACCTTGGGAGGTGAGGCACGAGGATTGCTTGAGCCCAGGAGTTCAAGACCAGTCTGGGCAACATAATGAGACCCCATTTCTGCAGGGGCAGGGGGAAGTCAGGTGTGGTGGTGGCATGCACCTGTAGGCCCAGCTACGTGGGAGGCTGAGGTGGGAGGATTGCTTGAGCCTGGGAGGTTGAGGCTGCAGAGAGCCATTATTGTGCCACTGCACTCTAGAGTCTGGGTGATAGCATGAGACCCCATCTCAAAAAAATTAATAAAATTCATGAACCCATTAATTCATCAGTGGATGAATCCATTCATCTTTTAAGGCCCCACCTCTCAATAATCCCAGGTTGGGGATTAAGTTTCAACTTGTTTGAATGTCCCAAGCCTTCTAACGGCAGCCTTGTCAGACTTACCCCAGAACGGCACTGCAGCCTCACACACATACACCACACACACACACAGACACACACACCCACCTCCACCCCCACACCAATACACACCCACCCCCACACCCATACACACCCACCCCCACACCCATACACACCCACCCCCACACCCCCACACCCATACACACCCACCCACCCGGCCTGCTTTCCTTCCCTGTCTCCTTCCCCTGGGTCAGACCTGCATCACTGTCTGATGGCCCCTCCAGTCTTCCCTGGCTCCCTCCCCATTTTCTCTCACAGATGTTTCCCCTAATAAATTTCTTGTGTGTCTCATCCTGTCTTGGTGTCTGCTTCTTAGAGGACCTGGACTAACAAAAATGAACCATTTGGAGTAAAAGATTCAGGGTACTTAGCATTGTCATTCATCGGTTACTATTATCACCAAAAGCAGAAAATGTTGCTTTTATGTAGAAATGCTGTTCTTTAAATTATCTAAATTTATAGGAGAATCCCACTTCATTTATAAATATTTTGAGTGCCTACTATGAGCTACCGTGTTCTCACACCTGAGGATACAATGAGGAAACCCTTGTCCAGAGTGCTCAGCTAGTGGCCACCTGGTAGAGAATGAGTTCCCAAGAGTCTCTCAACCCTGCACCCCTCCTTTTTTACTGTTGACTGCCACTTTTTTCTCTTAACCCGTGCATCACAGATGGGCTGGAAAGAAAAGCTTTTGTCATTGATTAAAGCCATTCTTTTCTGAATGTTTCTTTTCTTCTCTCACATTTTCTTTTTCTTTTCCTTTTCCCTTAAGTCTTGCTCTGTTGCCCAGGCTGGAGTGCAGTGGCAGGATCTTGGCTCACTGCAGCCTCTGCCTCCCAGGTTCCAGAGATTTTCCTGCCTCAGTCTCCCTGAGTAGCTGGGATTACAGGCATGTGCCACCATGCCTGGCTAAATTTTGTATTTTTAGTAGAGACAGGGTTTCACCATGTTGGCCAGGCTGGTCTCAAACTCCTGACCTCAGGTGATCTGCCTGCCTTGGCCTTCCAAAGTGCTGGGATTACAGGCATGAGCCACTGCGCCTGGCCTATTTTATTTTCTTGATTTAACAATTTATTGCCTTAGTATGCACGAGGTTCCATTTCTAGCTGTGCCACTGAGTCATACCATTCACTTCAGAAACTAAAATTTTCTCTTATGTAAAACTAAAAAAAAAAATCCAAAATTGCCTCATGAAACTTTCATTTCTATGGGATTTTTATTTCGTCTCATAATAATATTCTTCCCAAGTATTTATTTTGTTTAAAATATCGAAGCGAGGTTCTTACTGTCCCTTATGCACAGAGGGAAGGAAGATGAAGTTTCAGCATCTGCTGCACATCCTTATTAGGCAGACTCATTCCTTAAATACTCAATAGCTTTTGTTTTACGATTCTCATTTTTTCCTAAGAGTACTTAAAAACAAATCTTTACAGGTAGATTGTGTTTGATTTAAATAATCTGAATAAAATTTCTGCTATCTTTTTTCAGTTAATGTCCTTCAGAATGGATGCTAGCTTTTCTTTTGTGGGAGTTAAACACACCCTAACATACTTGTTCATAGAAGATAGATACTAAGAGAATCGTAGACTTTGGTGTTACATTGACCTAACTTTTTTTTTTTTTTTTTTTTGAGAGAGCCAGGTCATAGGCAGATATTCAGGGAATTAAATGAGAGACCAGAAGTTGTCAGAATTTCAGCCTTAATCCTCTTTAATAGGACTAGGTTTCAAGTTTTTCACAGTTCAGGTTTGAAAGTTGATAAAATTCTTACTGGAGACATTTTATTCTTGGATTAGCTGTATGAAAGCAGAAGTGTGATAATTGAACTAGTCGATTTGGGATATATACTTTAAAATCATAGTTTCTAGCTTATTAGGTGAGTTGTCTTTGGTCTGAAAGAATGAGGCATTATTCAACAGCCATTTCCTATTAACTGGCTCCTGTTTTTCAAGTTTGAACCCTGTGGAATTAATTTATAGCCCCTGAGCACATATGTCCCAGTTAGAGCTTTGTGCATGGGTCCGTTAAATCTAAGTACTAAGTAAGCTAGTACTTAGCTAATGAGTTTGAGCTATTACCGTCATAAAATTGAATTTCGTTTTTACATTATTTTCTCTACTGGGAAAATTAGATTAGCTTGAGCTGTGCTTGAAAATAAAATACCATACTGGGATTTGTTGGGAAGTTACAATTGCTTCAAGTATGATGTGCCTTTTTTTTTTTAAATTGTTTTAGGTAGGGAGAAAGTATTATTCCTAGTTTTATAGTTGAGAATATTCAGGTAACAAAAGGAAATTGTTATTTTCTGTCATCTAAAAATAGGACTAGTTAGGGCAGAGCCAAAATGAAAATACGTTGGCCTCCTATTTTTCCCTGCTGGAGGGCTCTTTTAGCAAAATCGATTGTGAAACTTTTTCACTTTTTGTCAGCATTAGTCTTTTGACTCTTGTTCTTTCTCTTATGTCAGGTATTAAAGTGGGGGAACTTTATTGGCCATCTTAATGTTTCTATTAAGACTTAAGCCGAGAATGATGGGGAAGGCATAGGCCGGGGAGGCTGTATAGATGGAGAAAAGAGGTACCAAAGGGTGAGTGTGGAGGGAGAGTGATGTAATTAATTGATAATGAGTTGGTTTAATTAGGGGAACTCTTGTGTTAGGAGTATAGAGAAAAGAATGCGAAAGCATTTTGGCAAGATTGTTTATAAGGTTCTGAAATTCTAAAAAATACTAATCCTTTATTAGTCTGGATTCTTAGTTGCAAGCACTAGCTAGTTTGAACATAAAGGAAATTCATTAAAGGGTATTGGGTGTCTTGTTGTATCTTTAAGAGATGTGAGGAACCAGGAATGATGCCCAGATTGTACCACAGAGCTGGGCTTGGAGCAGATGCCACTATTGCTACTGGATGTGGACACCACAGTTTGCACCAAGAGCCCCACTGCCCTGTGGCTGTTGGAAGAACTGCTGCTGCTTCTGGAAATTAGACTAGTTGCTGCCACCTTGCTAGAATCTCTGGTCGCTGGTTTTTTTGTTTGTTTTTTGTTTTTTAAAAACACTAGCTTCTGAATCAAAGTCTTGGATGGGAGCATCTCATTAGTGGAACCCTAGCTAGGTGTCATTACCTTACTGCAAGCCAGTGTCTGTCATGTTTGGCTTTTATGGTGGGAGGTAGACTTTGCTTCAGTGGGAAGGAGAATTCCTCAAACATAGGAAGGGGTTTCAAGTGCCGGGCAGCCCAGAAGGACTGATGTTCATATATGTGACTGATTGTAAGACAACATTATTTTCCCAGAAGATTAAACATAATACAATTCTTTTAGACAACTTGAACATGTATACTTTTAGGTATGCATGTGTACATCTGCTAGATAATCAGATGTCTACTAGACCTTCATCATTTATTTGATTAAATATGTGTCCATATTTAAAATTAAATAATAGGCAAAATCAGCATATATTTTAGAAACATTTTCCCCACTTACTTAATAAAAAATTTGTCCCAGCTCTTGGCACCTTTGAGATTAGTATATTCATCATGGATACATTCTGAATTTTTCAGTACAGCTTTCCAGAGCATTGATGGCCATATCTGCCTGAGTTCTTGGAGCTATAGCACCTTTTAAAATCTTTCTGATGCTTTCACTGGAAATTTGATCTCAAGTCAAAAGTACATGTTAGCAGCCCATTTGGACAGTCTCTTTAAAAAACTTATTCCTGAACCTGGCACAGTGGCTTGAATCCGTAATTCCAGCTACTCAGGAGGCTGAGGCAGGAGGATTGTTTGAGTCCACGATTTCGAGGCTGTAGTGATCTGTTATCACACCATTGCACTCCAAGCCTGGGTGACAGAGTGAGACCCTTGTCTCTTAAAACACACACACACACACACACACACACACACACACACACACACACACCCCAAAAACTTAACTCTGGGATATGTTTTCATGATTTCTCTTCCTCCTCCTCTTCTTCACAGGGTGTAACTCTGTTGCCTGGGCTGGAGTGCAGTGGGTAGTCACTGTTCCCTGCAGCCTCAACCTCCCAGCCTCAAGCTAGCCTCCTACCTTAGCCTCCTGGGTAGCTGAGACTACAGAAGCATGCCACCCCGCCTGGCTAATTTTTTGTATTCTTTATAGAGATGGGGTTTATGCCTTGTTGCCCAGGCTATGATTTGCTTAATGTAACCACTGATCTTACTCCTTTTAAAGTGAGCTTTATAAAATCACTGAATACAAAATTTTGAAGTCATCTCTGGAATTGTAACTAAATATCTTAAATTTCTTAGCTTCCCCTTGTTTTTGTAACTTAGTCCTGTTTGTAATCTCTAAGTATCTGAAACTAAATGTGATTAGGGCTGTTTTAGGCTAAGATTCCTCAAACAGTTGTTGATCAAAATAATGGGAAAGTCCACTCCTTTAGAAGACTCTTAACTCTTACAGGAGGCAAGTTCTTTTTTTTCTAACAGATCATTTTGGGAAAAAGATTCCTTTATGTTTGGATCTATCTTTGTCTGTCTGTCTGTCTGTCTGTCTGTCTGTCTGTCTGTCTATCTATCTATCTATCTATCTATCTATCTATCGATCTCTGTATATATAAAGTTTCTAGGCACCGTTTAAGATTCCGTTTCAAGGAAAAATAAGAGCTGTGTTTTTGCTGAATGGTTTCTTTGCTGCTATTCTTGACATTAGAATTGGAAAACAGAATTTTCCCTTAGTTTAATGAAATGGGAAGTATCTGGAAGGTCATGGGAGAAAATAGGGGAAATATTCCTTTGTTCTAAGATTATGCATTCCTCTGGGGTCAAAAACACTTGGAATCCAGGCTTAAAATAATGAGTGTTCTGGGGAATGGATGTAAAATTCCCTCTGTTTCACTATACTCAGCCTATCCTTGTTAGTACTGAGTAATTAGAAAGGCATGATTTAGTAGTTATACTGATTTACTCAGTTTTACCTAGACTGAGACTTTAGAAAATTGTTACTAAAGCTATCATGGGATGTAGGTATGCCTTTGTTGTGTTTTTACTGAGTATGGGGTTATAGCCCTAAGTCCTATTGTCTTTAGAATTTATGACATCAGAACTTAGACTTTGATTTCCAGTGTGGGGGAATGTGAAGTTGTTGGAGTGGTTCCTCCCCACAGTGTAGTCTGATTCTCTGCAGATTGGTTGTTATTCTCAACAGATTTTTTAGCTCTAGTGTGGACTGTGGAGGATAGATTAAGATAACATAACTTTCCTTTCCTTTTTAGACATTTAAGATCCTTACGTCCAAATGTCTGATGAAAAAGGATTTCAGACTTGAGTAATTGTGGGAAACATTTTAATCCTCTACGCTGTTATATAATAATTTTTTACTTTGAATCGTGAAGTTCTAATGGATTCTCTAGTTTGCTGTCATAGCATGATTCTCAAAACTACAGCATGGAAATGTAGTTTGTACTTCTGTGTCTCCCAGCTCATTTAGAATCCCAGATTGATAGAGATGGATGAGGACCTCTGCTGTCCTCTTGGCCAGCTTTCTCCCAGTGCAGGCATGTGTGAGAGGGTATTTTTGGTCATGGGTCATCTAGTCTCTGCTTGGTTATGTGGAGGGAGCTGGAGGTCACCACCTTGCCAGGCAGCCTGTTGCATTATAGTTCTCTTGAGTCCCTATGATAGGAAACCCAAATCTGCTACTCTACAGCTTCTACCCATCAAACCTGGCTTTGCTCCCTTTAAGCAAATCAGAATGATTTTTTTTTCTTCTCTCATGCAGTACCCATTGAAATATTTAAAGACAGCTTTCATGTTTCCACTAAATGTTCTCTTCCTCCCCACTCATATGAAACATCTAGTTTTTTTTATTTCTTCCTCCTAAACCTTTTTAGCTTCTGGTTACATTCCTGCTTTACCCCAGTTGGAAATGGCTCTTTTAAAATGTGGTAACCATGCTATTGAGGTAAGCTCTGATCTGACGGGGGATGCAGTCGAGTGCTTACCTTGTTTGGATTCAGGCGGTATGTGTAACCTGTGTATGCTACAGGGTCAATTTGTGGCTCCATTGGCTTATGTTAAACTTTCAGTTAACAGAACATTTTAGGAGATTTGAGCCCAGCATGAAATTCATGTGACCTGTTCTCGAGACATCGAGAGGCAACCTGAGCAGTTGCCTTTCAGCATCCTGTAGATTGCTTATCCCAGGCAAATCCTAACGGCCCTATTTTTGAGTCCCTCTTTTCAGCTCGAGAGCTCCTTGAACTGTGATTCTTTTATCCAGCATTCCACCTTCCTTCCCAACTTCTGATTGGCTGCAAATATGGTAAATGTATATTTTTAAAAAATACAAGATAAGCGTAAGTAAAGCATTTTATTGCCATGATACTCAAGATGATCCTCTCAGGCAGGGTTTGACAAACAGTGACCCATGGGCCTGATCTACCTTGCTTCCTCTTTTCGTAAGTCAAGTTTCGTTGAAACACACCTGGACCCATCATTCATATGCTGTCTGTGGCTGCTTTTGTGCTACCACAGCAGAGATAAGTAGTTGGAACTGCGGCTGCATGGCTGCAAAGCCTAAATTATTTACTACCTGGTCTTTTATGGAAAAAGTTGGCTGACTCCTGCTGTGAGGAGAGAGCATCTGATTATTTTATATTCAAGAAGCTGCCTTTTGTTTCCAAGCAGAGCTATCCAAAACCCTTTTCAAGGCTCATTAGCAAAGGCATTTTGCAACTTCTTTTCTTGGCTGGTTCAAGTATTTTATAGGAATATGATTATGTAATCTGTATGTGTGGCTATAAAATCACATTCTGTACTTGTTCTCTTATCTAATTTCTAATATGTTAGTATTTGAAAACTTCTCAATATTATTACTTCAGCCATCTCCTTGACATTGGGAAACTGTCATCACTGTAAATTGCCTTTTAAGTTTTAGGGACAGTCCTAGATTTGGTATTCATTTGTTGCTGGGGAAGAGGGATCGTGTTTCAGCATTAGGAAACATCAGTAACACTTACTACTAACAAATATTATATAATATTTCTGTGAAATTATAGCAGGAACTGAGAGATTCCATGGAACTTCCAGTCTATTTTGAGAAAAGGAAATTCTTGTTGCTCAATTGACATTGCCTTATTGAAACATTTATTGGCTCCTTTATTATTTTGTTCTTAAATATGATTTTTAGGTTCAGTTTAGAAGTTATAAAATCAGACTTTGCTAAAGAAGGAAAATCATAATTTTAAGCTCTTAAAAGTATTTTTAATAAAAAATTTTTTTATTAATGAGTTGGATATAGTGTTATTTGCCACAACTACTACTATCCTTGTTTTGGAAATTTGCTTACTGGTCTGAAGACAGTAAGGCAGAAACCCTTATATTCTTCCTCCCACGTCACCCCCAAGACGGAGTCTTGCTCTGTCACCCTTGCTAGAGTGCAGTGGTGCGATCTTGGCTCGCTGCAACCACTGCCTTCTGGGTTCAAGCGATTCTTCCTGCCTCAGCCTTATGAGTAGCTGGGATTACAGGTGCCTGCCACCATGCCCGGCTAATTTTGTTGTATTTTTAGTAGAGATGGAGTTTCACCATATTGACCAGCTGGTCTCAAACTCCTGACCTCGAGTGATCCACCCGCCTCGGCCTCCAAAAGCACTAGGATTATGGGGTGTGAGCCACCATGCCTGGCCGTGAAACCCTTATATTCTTTTTCTACTTCTAGTGTTAGCCTTTGGGGCTCAGACGGATATTGCATTGAATTCTCCAAATGAAGGAAAAATATAATGACCTAAAATTGCTCTTGTGTTAATCTTTGTAGCCTGGTTCTTTTGGTGGAAGACAGTGTTTACTCCAGAGTATGGAGTTTTGGGGTTCTTATTTTAAAATGCCTTCATATATCTATATTATTGATAACCTACATCTACTTTCTGAGCATTTCCTGGGTCCCATTCTGATGGCTAATGGAGACCATCCGATATCTCTAGCCTTGTCTTGTGATCCTCTCTGATTTCCTCGTTTGCTTTAGTGACACCGAGCTGCCTAGGTTCCATGCCCTGAAATTGCTGTTTTCCCCTCTCCACATGGAAGGCCTTTGCCTGGAGAACACCCTCCCTCTGTTTCAGGCTGAGCTGTGCATAATCTCCTTCAGGAAGTCTTCTCTTACCCAGGGAGCCTTCCTCCTCTGCTCCCCAGTAGCTCTACGCAGCTTGCCAGCACTTTGTCTGCCACGTCATATTGTGCTGACGCGTTCACATCTCTTAGAAACACTCGCCTGGGATGAACTCAGCCACCCACCTTTTCCCTTCCTTGCTGGAGAAAATCCCACAATAAGGCAGATGATAACTTCATAAACTCCTTTTCACCTGTCTCAAAAGGCCTTCTTGTTTCTCTAAGAAGTGTTGTCCCATTTGTAATGATTCATTCATTCTTCAGTTAGTTGGGCGTGAAACTTCTCATGCTCAAACTCTCTGCAAGTGACCTTGTTTTGTACTTTATGGAAAAAATAGCCATTTGGTAGCAACTCTCAGCTTTTTGTCATGAAGCCCACAAACCCATTTGTACTGCCACCCCTTTTCTCCTTCTGTCACAGGGAAGGGAAGGATCTTGACTCTATGACAGGCCAACCCTCCATGCATGCTCAGCATCCCATCTCCTCCCATGTCAGAGACTTTGAACCATTCTTTCTGGATTCTTCACATGGGCATTTAGACATGCTCTCATCTCTTAAATACCAGCTGTCTTATAAGAATACATGCCTTCACTTTATGGCATGTTCTCTTTCAGCAGTCATCCTCTCTCTCTACTGCCCCACCTGGTCATTCTTTGAGGAAGGGTTGTTCCCCACATGGTCTCACCTGTCAGTCATAAATCAACTCCAGCCCGGCCCTTTCTGTCACCTTGCCATGGATATTGCTGAGCTCTCATTCTTTCTTTAAAACGTCTCTGCAGCCCACACAGCTGAACTCCTTTTTTTTTTTTCTTTTCTTTTCTTTTTCTTTGAGACGGAGTTTCGCTGTGTTGCCCAGGCTGGAGTGCAGTGGCACGATCTCAGCTCACCGCAACCTCTGCCTCCTGGGTTCAAGCAATTCTCCTACCTCAGCCTCCCAAGTAGCTGGGATTACAGGCACTGCCCAGCTCATTTTGTACTTTTAGTAGAGACAGGGTTTCTCCATGTTGGTCAGACTGGTCTCGAACTCCTGACCTCAGGTGATCCGCCTGCCTCGGCCTCCCAAAGTGTTGGGATTACAGGCGTGAGCCACTGCACCCGGCCTGAACCCCTTTCTTCTTTTATCCAACACCCTGGTAGCTTTCTCCAGTCTCATTGCCATCGTTTCCCTCTGTTCTTTTGTTTCCTGATCTAAGTACTTGGTCTGAGACATTTCCATTTTTCTACCGTCCTACCTCTCTACTTGCATGACTTCAAATGCCATCTACTTGCTGATGAGGACAAAATTGGTATCTCTGACCTCAGCGTCTCTTCTAGGCTGTGGACCTGTGTCTCTGACAGCCCGTTTTACTAAGATCTTGGGCGTTTCTCAGCATCTTGGATTTAACATGAGCCCTTAGTGTGTGCTCCCAGCTGCTTTCCCTCAAGATTTTCCCTGTTGCAGTAAATAGTGTCCTTTATTTTTTATTTTTAAATTTATTTTTTTTTTTAGGATTTGTGAGTATATAATAGGTATATATTTTTATGGGGTATATTAGATATTTTGATAGAGGCGTGCAATGTATAATAGTCACATCATGGAAAATAGGGTATCCATCCGCTCAAGCATTTATCCTTTGTGTTACAATCTAATTATACTCTTTTAGTTATTTTAAGATGTACAATTAAATTATTTTGAGTATGGTCACTCTGTTGTGCTATCAAATACTAGGTATCATTCATTCTTTCAAACTATTTTTTTGTCCCCATTAACCATCCCTACCTCCCCCTACTATACTTCCCAGCTTCTGGTAACCATCCTTCTACTCTCTATCTTCATGAGTTCAATTGCTTTGATTTTTGCATCCCACAAATACGTGAGAGCATGTGATGCTTGTCTGTCTGTGCCTGGCAATAAATAGAATTGTTATCTCTTCATTTGTTCATGCCAGAAATCTGGGAGGGATCCTGGAAATCTTCACCTTTTCCATTCGGTCAATCTCTCATTACTTTGACACCACCTGCAAATATCTCTCAAATCTGTCTACTTCTCTTTACTTCTGTTGTTGGTTGCCTTAATTTGAACCACCACCATCTCTTCGTGTACCACTCTAGAAGCCTCCTAACGAGTCTGTCTGCCAGTTTTCTGTACCTCTCATCTCTCCCTCAGCAGCCAGAGTAATCTTGAAAAGCTCTAATTATCGTTGTGTCAATTCACTGCTTAAAAACCCTCCTGTGGCTTTCCATTGTACCCCCAATAAAATGCTAACCTTTCCCGGAGCCCACAGGCCCAGGACGCTCTGATCCCTTGCCATCACTCAGCTCTGTGGGCTCACTTCATTGCTCCTTATGCTTCAGCCATTCTGGTCTTTTGACATTCCCTGTAATGCTCAAACTGCTCACCTTCATCCTTTCCCTCTGCTGATCTCGGCAGGAAACAATTTCCCTTGACCTTTGCACCATGGATTCCTTCTCACCTTTTAGGTTTTAGCTTAAATGCCACTACTTTGAAGAAGTTCTCTTTGCACACATTTCTCCTTAGACCTCCTCTAATGCATTCCTCACTGTACTCCTACTTTTCTTCATTGGAAGGAATTACTAGAATGTGTGCTTATGTATCTCCTTAGGTGTTCACGTATCTGGTTTACATCTTCTCTACGGAACAGTAATTTCCACGAAGGCAGGGGGCTGTGCTTGTTTTATTCACAGCTGTATCCCCATCACCTGGCATTGCATGCTCAACAGCTATTTATCTCGTAAAATAGGTAAATATTTAAAGTTTATTAAGATGGCAACTTTGGAGAAGCACCTCTTTGGTACTTTTATTGCCATGTTGCATGGTGGTTATTCTTGGTGGGCCCAGACTTATGTGACTTGGAATCCCTATTCCTATCCTCTGTGAACTTGAGCAGTTGTTAGCTTCTGTGATCCCTGCAGTTCGTTCTGGGCTGACTTCTTTCTTGAGTGTACCAGTTTCACAGAACACATATTATATGGAGGTTTATTTGGGAACACTAGTTGGGTAGATCCAGATGTGGGAGCTTAAAAAATGACAGAGGTGGTCATGTAAGTGTGCCTTAAGTTAATCTATGAGACACTGTGTGTAAATTCATGCATCGTGAAAATGTATGCTAGCACTTCTTGTATCTGCACTCGCAAATGGAATGTGGGACATTCCATATTATTTGGGGAGTCAGGATTCCTGGCTGGTGGTGCTTCGTAGGACTCTTTGGTTTGCCATTGCTGTAGGTCACATGGTCTAAAATGTAGCGAGGATAAAATGATATTTTGAAAGATGATCCCTTTTCTTTGTTGCTGGTAATTCTTTCTTTTAGAGGTTTGTTGCCCCAGCTGTTTTACACCCAAGCAGCAAATTATCCAGGTGGGAGTGAGGGGAATCCAGGGGTCAGCCTGGGGTAGAAAGTTGAAACTGAGCATCTTGAATGTGGGCATAGTCGCTTATGTTGAGTGTTCCCTACCTTAGAGTATGAAGGTCTGTTTGGGAGAAACCCTCACATAATGAAACACTGCTAAGGAGCCTTTGGTTACATTAAGAATCTTTTTCTATTCCAAATCACTTATTTTTTTCTGTAATGTTAAGCTTGGATTTTTGAGTACCTTTCTAAAAAGAGGGATGGCGCTTTCTTAAATAGTGTTTTGAGATTTTCTTTTCTATTTTGGGTATTTCTGGTCTCCTCGAAGCAGAGCGTGAGAAGCCACTACTCACCAGTATATTGTTACTAAGTATGTTTTCTTTCGATGAATATTTTCTTTTATTTGCATTTTCAGCATTTTGTGGCTGAACATGAAAAGCCCCAAACCAGCCAACATAAGAAATAAATGTGGTTGTGGTTGGAGTTTGTATGTGGCTTCTCTCATGTGAGGTTCCCTGATGTCATGTTTGCTAGCATGCCCAAGCATTTGACTTTTTTGTGAGCCTCCAGTGACTCTACTTTGCTAATATACCTTAAATCTTTAGGAGGTTTCTGTAATGAAGGGCAGACTGGTTGTATTTGAACAAGTAGCTACAGTCCTAATTCTTTACATAATGTAGTCTGATTATCAATAAAGGAATGTAATTGAATTTTAAATTTCTAAGGAGGGGGAAGGAAAAAAACAATCTCAAACAGAAGTGTTCTGTTAATGAATGTGATAGACGCCTTTGTTGTTTACAGACAGCCCTCTTGCTGTTTCGTGGAAGAGAGTTGGGGCTGTGTTGTACATTTCACTGGCAATCTGCCCACCTCCTCTTCCCTGAAAATATTTATGGAGTTCTAGTGCTTTAATAAGTTGAGAAGTGATTTAATTGTTGCATTGGCAGAGTGAGATAAAGCCGTTAAATACGTTTTTCATTTTCTTTCTGGGTGGGGTGGAAGAGGGAAATGAAATACTAATTTTTTCCTCTTTGGAAACCTAATGCTGTGCTCTTTTGTTATCACTCTTGTTCTCTAGGCATTAAGTGTAACCGAAACCCTGATTAAACCCTTGGAAAAATTCAGAAAAGAGCAACTTGGAGCTGTAAAGGTTTGTGTCTAATTTGAATACACTCATAAACAGAAAACGTAGATGCCTCTACTGCTTCGTGGTACACTTTATTCACATTTGGCAGCTTTGAAGGAGATGCCGGAGCAAACCATCTGTTGTTTTATGTTTGAAATGTGCTTTTCCCCCTTTGGGGGTTATGGAATTGAAAACAAAACAAAAACACCTGGACAAGGTAGTAAAACCTCTAGTAATCTTCTTGGGCTACACCTTTCCATGTAGAGTTTTAAAAATACCTGTAACCAAACAACACATTTGCTCTAAATAGAAGGAGCTTATCACTGGGGGGAGTGTAGTTATTTCTGTGCACACCTCAGTTTTATGGAGGAGTGTAGCATTACAGTAGGGTTTAAGATTATAGACACTACCACACTGCGATGCCATTGAAACTAGGAAGAGACTATTAAGTTATTGGGATGTAATTTCCTTCAATTTAACAAAAATTTGTTGAGCCTCTATTATGTGCCAGTATTGTTATGGTATTGTGCATTATATTGTGTGTTGTATAGTATTGTGCTGGGGATTCAAAGGTGAGTGAACCACAGACTCTGTACTTAAGGATCTGGGATTTAACCATGATTTCCAGGAATAATGCAGTGGTTTTGCCACAAGGAACCTGAGATATATTTAGCAACTTATTTAAAGTGTGTAATCTGAGCTTTGAAATTACCCCAGAGAAATAATTTCCACCAGTCTTTCCTGAATTTTGTGTATGTACTTGAGAAAGAAAAAGTAACATTTGCATGCTGTTGACCATTTTTGGCTTGGCCCAAGGAGAGGGGAATTAACATCAATTTTAGGTAGGGAAGGGAGTTTTTATGTTTGTATTTTTTCCCCCAACATGGCTGGGGATGTGAGGTTTTTTTTCTCTTCCTAAAAGAAATGACTAAAATCCCTTGGTGGAAATAAACACTATGGCCTCAGTAGCTTAACCACACAGATGAACCCAAGGAGTTCCAGCTCTGTAATTGCTGTTTATGGAATGAATTCTCATTTAAGTGACTTGTGAAAATATTAGACATTTCTTTTTGGCATACCGTATTACAGTTTTTAATGAAGGGCTACGAATTGAGGCTCAGACCCTGTGAACAGTGGGAGATCATTGGGGGCACCACATCAAGCTCCTTCCTTGGATTGTTTGCCATGCTCAGGCAGCTGGGTTGTCCCCTCTGGCTTTGCAGCAGGAGATTGGAGGTCAGCTTTCACTTCTGCGACCTTGACTAAGTAATTGGCTTTAGTTTCTTATCTGTAAAATGAAGGACTTGGGGGATCTGACTACTGTTTTATAGTTTTATGATTTTGTTTTGATTGTGTCTCTTTAAGCTCTTTTAAAGCTTGTTGCATTTTGGTTCATTCTCTTTTAACATTTCATTGGCAGGTATTCCATGTAAACAACATCCATTTCTTATTTTTCTCCTTTGAATTGGGTGGTGCTATATGTGTGAAGGTATATTAGGGAAATGAAAATTGAGTGCGAGTGAACATGTTTACTTTTACTTGCCATCTATTCTACTGGAATTTAGAAATGTCTGACCTTGAATCTTCTATTGACTCATTTTCCCCCCTAAACTTTCCAGCTTCTGATGTTAACATTTGTTTAGAGTATATCCTGCAAAGCAACTTGCACAATAAGTAATCCTTTTAAAAGAAGAAATGGTTACAATAGTTTATTCTGTGCTTTGAGCTATTTAATGACCAAATTCTTTCCTGAAGTCCTATTTCTGTATCCCTCCCTGTTCTTCTGGCTTCACGTTTAGAAAGAGTTTATGTTATGTGCAGCCTTTCTCAGTACAGTATGTGTGTTGACTATTGTACCTATGGATGTCACCTGTGAAGAGCCTGTCATTGTAGGTCATAGGGAGAAGCCCTTTTTCCTGCTAGTTTTGTATACCATAATAAACAGTAGAGAAAGGTGGTTGTCTGTGTTCTGTAACGATATGTAAACTATGTAAATATCTGTCCTTTCCATTAGGTTGTTAAATCTTTAAAAGACTGTGTTTTTTTTTTTTTTTTTTTACATTCTCTACCAGCCCCTACCCTGCCTTAATACATAAAGTATCTAATAAACAGCCTATCCAACTGATAATTCTAGAAGAAACAGGAAAGGGTTTAAGTTTGGGTATTTGAATTACTTTCCGCATCTGTGCTGCCTAAACATTCAGTCATATTTTGGCAAGCACACAGTCTTGTTCCTCTGATTAAATCTGCTTACATGGGATACTTCAAAAAGACTTTACTTTCTTAGGTTAAAGAGCTTTTTGTAAACAGCATAAAACAGTTTTCACATGGGGATTTAAGAAAAAAGTCGTTAAAAGTTGACCACATCAGAATTTTTAGATATGGGGGTCAACATTTTGATCTTTCCCCGTCTCCTGTTTCCCATCTGGTAATGTTGTAGCCCTTGCCTGAAGCTCTTTCAGTTCCCTGTGCTTTTACCTTCTCCAGTTTCCAGAAGCCCAGTTCCATGTTTAACTACGGTTTAAGCGTATTCTAAGTGTCTAGGTGGTTTTTGTAAATTGGATTTTGAAAAGCCCCCAGGTATTGTCTACTGTTTTGCTTATATTTGGATATGCTCTCCTTGAGCCCTGTTTGGTTTGGATGTATCCCTCCATTTTATAGGTTCTGCTGCATTTTCTTATGTGCTTGCTAGGTTCTAGCTTTTGTTCAAAAAGCCCTTTTGCCATCACAGTGAGAGGTGAAGCCGGCTGGGCTTCTGGGTCGGGTGGGGACTTGGAGAACTTTTCTGTCTAGCTAAAGGATTGTAAACGCGCCAATCAGCGCTCTACATCTAGCCAAAGGTTTGTAAATGCACCAATCAGCACTCCATAAAAACACACCAACCAGCACTCTGTGTCTAGCTAAAGGTTTGTAAATGCACCAATCAGCATCTGTAAAAATGCATCAGTCAGCGTTCTTTGTCTAGCTAAAGGTTTTTGTAAATGCACCAATCAACACTCTGTAAAAATGGACCAATCAGCACTCTGTAAAATGGATTCATCCGCGCTCTGTAAAATGAACCAATCAGCAGGATGTGGGTGGGGCCAAATAAGGGAATAAAAGCTGGCCATCCGCGCCAGCAGGGGCAACCTTGGGCCCCTTCCATGCTCTGGTAGATTTGTTCTTTAGCTCATCGCAATAAATCTGGCTGCTGCTCACTCTTTGGGTCCACGCTACCTTTATGAGCTGTAACACTCATCACGAAGGTCTGCGGCTTCAATCCTGAAGCCAGCGAGACCATGAACCCACCGGGAGGAACAGACAACTCCGTGTGCGCCACCTTTAAGAGCTTTAACACTCACCGCGAAGGTCTGCGGCTTCAATCCTGAAGCCAGCGAGACCACAAACCCACCGGGAGGAACAAACAACTCTGGACGTGCCACCTTTAAGAGCTGTAACACTCACTGCGAAGGTCTGCAGCTTCACTCCTAAGTCAGCAAGACCATGAACCCACCAGAAGGAAGAAACTCTGGACACATCTGAACATCTGAAGGGACAAACTCCGGACACACCATCTTTAAGAACTGTAACACTCACTGCTAGGGTCCGCGGCTTCATTCTTGAGTTCAGTGAGCCCAAGAACCCACCAGAAGGAACCAATTCTGGACACAACAGGACACAGGTTGTTCCCTGATGCATCACATCAAGAGTTTCTCCAAGGCCTAGCTGAGTTCTTGTTTTCTTTTGAAGCTCCTTCACCCTTCTTGAGCTTGGCACTTATTGCCAAATGTCCCACAGGACTTTGTGGGTAGCTACAGGAACCAGTACAGATCCTGAACAACTTAGGGGCCAAGTACGTTGAGCAAAAACCCCGAGAAATACCAGAACATGGTAAGAGTTAATGTGGGATAAATTGCTTTTTTGGACATTTGACCAAGTAATGAAAATGTGAGTTTGGGCAAGCAGCAGCACACGATGTCAAGTGGATGCAACTAACTGGATTGAGAATAGAATCTATTCAGATGCTGTCTTGGAAAGAGCCAATTATAATTTTATCCATTTATCCAAGAGAAGAATAATTTTAGGCAGAAAACTTAATAGATGTTCATATCACAAATTATGACTTATCACCTAAGCTCATTACCAGACCTCTACTCCAAGTTTCTTTCCAAGACTATGGCTAATAATTTTTTTTTTTTAAAAGACAGGATTTCATTCTGTTGTCCAGCAGGCTGGGCTGTAGTCTTGAACTCCTAGGTCAGATGATCTGAGCAGCCAGGTCTACAGGTGCCTGCCACCATGCATGGCTAATTTTAAAATTACTTTTGTAGGGACAGGGTCTCTCTATGTTGCCCAGGCTGGTCTTGAACTCCTGGGCTCAAGTGATCCCTCTGCCTCGGCCTTCCAAAGTTCTGGGATTACAGGCTTGAGCCACTGTGCCCAGCCTAATGAATACATTTTAAATACAGACTTCCAAAGATTCTGTAAATTACTACAAAACTGAGTAAAACGTAAACCTGTCTGTATAATTTCTCATATTACATTATATTTAACAGAGAAGAAACAATATTGATTTAGTTTAATTACATTTCTTTCATTCAGTAATAAAACACACTAGTGCCTATCATACGGCATAGTATTAGAGGCCCTGAGATACAACTAGGAATTACAACACTGGCCAGTCTTCAGGAAGTTAGCAACTTTTTGCGAGACTGTCAAATAAAAAAGCAATAAAAATATATTGTGAAAAGTGCTGTAATAGCGGTAAGCATAGGTGCCCTGGGATGTACTCTATCATCTCATCTTTGGAGCACCAGAAAGTCTTTCAGAAAGATTTAATTCTTCCTGGTTTGAATCCTCTTTCGGTGCCTTAATTAGCCATGTGATTTGGGGCAAGTGACTTAAGGCCTCTAAGTCCCAGTTTCCTGGTCTATAAAATGAGACTTACGACACTTGTCTCAGGAGGTTATTGTGAGAATTAAGTGAATTTGATAATGTACCTGAAGTGTCTAGTTTGGGGCCTGGTATCCATAGAGTAATTTTATTATCCCATTCATGGCTTGCTCCCCGTCACATTGCCAAACAGGAATTGCTTAGCTTTTTGTCCATTCTCTGCATTCTGGGCTTAGGGGTGACAAGCCATAGCATGTGGCTTATGACCTTTATGGACAAATAGTGCTAAGGCACTGGATTAGTGACTCTGGAGCCACCGTTGAGGAACCGAGGTGGCACTTTGCCAGCATTGGTGCTGCTCTGCACTCCTGTGCTGGCCGTTCACTTCTGCTCTGACAGGTGTCTGCCGGGCACCCTTCTGGGTCTGGACTCAAGTGCTCTGTTCTGTGAGAATGGAGCTGAATTCTCGTCTCTTTAGAGAGGCTAGAGGAGCTTAAAGGGGTGGGTTGGGGTAGGACAGGGCAAATGAAGTGTCAAGTAGGAACGAGTGACACTTGGCGTGGGAGTTAAGGGAGGGTGCGCCTTCTCCCCGCTGGAGTGAGGACTCCTCACTTAACATTATCAGTAGGTTCTTGGAAACTGAATTGAAGCAAAGCAATTCATAAGGAAGCCAGTTTTACCATGGGCCGATTGATGTAAACAAAAGTTTTTATGTCATATGTCTGGTCTCAGAAACATCACCAAACTTTTTTTTTTTTTAAACGGAGTGGAGTTTCGCCCTTGTAACCCAGGCTGGAGTAGAATGGTGTGATCTCGGCCCACTACAATCTCTGCCTCCCAAGTTCAAGTGATTCTCATGCCTTAGCCTCCCAAGTAGCTGGAATTACAGACATGCGCCACCACGCCAGGCTAATTTTGTATTTTTAGTAGAGATGGCGGGTTTCACCATGTTGGTCAGGCTGGTCTCAAACTCCTGACCTCAACATCACCAAACTTCTCAAGACCACAACACTTTTAATATTAAATATTGAAATAAATGTGAGCTATACATACATTTAAGAAAGATTAATGCAAACAAGGTAATCATTTACTCACTCCTGTTCAGGGTCGCAGGTGCCTGGAGCCCATCTCAGCAGCTCAGAGTGCAAGGTGAACACCAGCCTTGGACAGGGCATGATCCCACACTCACTCACACAGTACTATTGAGACATGCTGGTGAACTGACCTAAGAGATGTGGGAGGAAATAGTAGATACCCAGAGAGAACCCACACAGGCACGGGAGAACGTGCAGACTCCACACGGACAGTGGCCCTGGCCATGAATCGGTTTTTATTTTTCCCTTGTTAATGTTATAATGAAACGATGCTATTCAAGGACCTGCCATATTTAAGTTCTTCTCTAGACGAGTCCAACAGTAAACATTATTTAATTTTATAGTTTGAAAATAAGCCTTTTCCATCTCCTCATCCTAAACAATTGGAAAATACAGAAAATTCAAAAAAAGTCATCTAGTAACAAATTCTTTCCTCTTCTAAAGCAAAATAATCTAGTACCCTATAGAAAAATGGGCGATTCACAGTTATGTTTAAACTTTTATGAATTCTTTGTGTTCTTTATCCATTTTTCAGTGGAAGCATTATTGTGTTTTTTTTGCAAAAAACTGCTTAATGAAAAATATATTTTGTGTTATGAATGTTTCCCTACGTTCTTACATATTGGTTGTAATCCTCCCCCCTTTGCTGTGTGCCCTTTGCTTATTATGTTTTTTTTTTTGATATTTACAAGTTCTTATAGCTTCTGCCATTTCTTTTTTGCTTAGAAGATCCTTCTCTATTCTGAGATTTGTTGAAAATATTCTCTATGGCTTCGTTGTTTACTTGTGACTCTTTCAATCCATCTGGAATTAATTTTGATGTGAGATAAGGTTCTCTTTCTGCTTCCCAGTAGTTAAACAGTCATGCCAGCACCAATGGTTGAATCGTCTCTTCCTTTTTTTTAACCCAGTGATTTGTAATGACAAATTTATATAGTTTTTACCTCTAATGGTATTCAAAAGATCCGGTTATTTGAATTGGGGTTCTTAGGTTCTTCTCTTCTGCCGTTTATATAATGTATGTCTTTTTTTGGCCCAAAATGCTGTTGTAAGTAGTAGCTCTACTTTTAAAAAAAGTTTTGCATGTGCAATTTTATAACAGATTAGAAAGCTGACTTCTACCATATTCAACTTATAAATTTTGTTTGGCTTCCTCATGTTGTTACAATAAAAAAAAAAAGTGTGTTGCCACCATAAAAATCATTGGATTTTTCAGCAGTTCCAGAGAAATCAGAAGACATGGCTAACATACTGGGCCTGTGTTCTCACGAGGCAAAAATGTTCTGGCACTGAGTAATGGCTGCCTTCGTCTCTGGAGTAGACGAGGACTATCTGGTTTTCATTGCCTACCACTCCTGATTGCATTTCTCTCCCAGCCTGTTTCACTCATTAGATTACTGCCTGGCCCAGACTCATTTCAGTTTTTGTAATGTCTGATTTATAAGAAAAGTTTTCATATTGTATTTAACTTGATCCTTGTTGGAACTTTTTGGATTATGCTGTTACATTTATATATTTTTTTCTGTAATGCAGTGTTGGGGGAAAAAAAAGCTCCATTCTTTACTGAATGCTACTTGAATAGTTTCCTTTGAAATTTGTATCATTTCAGCACAAGAAATCATATGAGCACAAAGAAACAATAATACTCTATAATGACATTAAGAACAAATGCAGGAAGAAATAATTACCTGCGTTTTAAGATTCAAAACCAAAACACAGCAGCATTTGTATAGTACCATACCATATATGGACGAAGATATTTCTATTCTAAGCTTAGTGGGTGTGATGTTGTTATTGTTGTTTCTTGGCTAAATTCTTTCTTCATAAAGGCTTGATGTCTCCTTTTTGTTTCATTCCCAACTTTACCCACATGTTGATTTTCATAGCCTTCTATTGCTGAGTGTGCTGGGTGTTTTGACTGCTGATTAAAGCGTCACCCCTTCGTCGACCCCTTTCTGTGATTCAGATTAAATCAAATAAGGTGGTAAAAATGTTTTCCATGTTCCTGGTAAGTACTAGTCTGCAGTGATAGTGCTTCTTACTATGTGACCTTGCTTTGCAGCAGTCTTGTGGGCAAATGCAGGGGCCTGACTTCATTTGTCTTTTGTTTAAATCTGAGAAACAGATGCTCAGAGAATGTTTGTGACCTTGTTACAGAGTCACAGAGTAATGAGTGGCTAGGACTGCAGCTTGGATCTTCTGACACCTAATTCAGTGTGTACTTCACAACATCAACTTTTTAAAATAGTGGACATTTTTAGGTAATGGGTATCTGTTTGTTTCAGTTTATTTTCTGTTGTTAAAATAGTGGAAGAGCATAATGAAAAGCAGAAAAGAGAGTAACCATGTAATATCAATACCTTGGACTTAGTTGTAAATTAAAAAAAAAACCTAGAGCATAAAGAAAAATAAAGTCCTCTGGTCCTCTCTATCAACAAAAGAGTGACTATTAAGTAAAAGAGGTTAAAATAAAACTTCTGCTGTTTTTTGGTTCCATTTCTACACATGGGTGAACCATAGGATCACAGAATTTTAGGTCTGGATCTATGAGGCAGTTAAAGAAAAGTCGCTGATCTTTTTGGTAAGAAAACTTAGGTTCTGTATTGTCGGATGGTTTTTTGTTTTTTGTTTTTTTTAAAGTTATGCAGCTAGTTGGTAATTAACCTTGGAGTAGAAAAGGGAAGAAACCTCAGTTCCTGAGTCTCTCCTCCTCCATCATTATGGGGGAATTAATTGAGGGCTTTTAGATGACCTGACAGGGGACATACTGTCCTGGGTTTCCAGAAGAACAGCGTGTGGTCCCATGTGGTGAAAAAAGATAAATAAAAGAAGTAGAGAATTAACATGCTTTGTTTAATCTCTTTGCCTAACAGGAAAGAAATCATACCAGAAAAGGCTGGAATAGTTCATTATTTTTGCTTTGGAAAATACAAGTTGGAAAATTAGGGAAGAGAATGTTCCTTTTTTTAGGAGGGGTGGAGAGTTAGGGAGAATTTGAAATTAATGGAACATTTTGCCAGCATGAGGACACGGTGTGCTCTCACTGATACTCAAGAATGTTTATTAAAAATCTATCAAGTTGGCTGCAGCTTTAGGGGAGACAGCCCGTCTTCTCTGCATTTATGAATGTGTGTACTTATTTTCTCAAAAAGCTTCTATAGCAAAAGGAATGCAAGTATGTCCTAATTCTAGACAGTATCTAAGAAATGTTTGTGATGTTAACCAAAGGGTGAGTACTGGTATGTCAACATTATTTTAGGCCCTGTTGACCTATTGATACCTATTTTAAATAGCGTTACAGAAATCACTGGAAAGGTTTGGGAAAGTAGATGACATTTCTGGTCAGAGAATCTTATTGCTATACAGGTTGTTCATCCTGAATCTGAAATCCGATATGCTCCAAAATTTGAAATGACACTACAAGTGGAAAATTCCATACCTGGCCTCTTGCTCTCTGATGGTTCAGTGTACATAAGCTTTGTTTCATGTACAAAATTATTAAAAATATTGTATAAAATTACCTTTAGGCTATGTGTGATAGGTGTATACAAAACAGAAGTGAATTTCACGTTTACACTTAGGCCCCGTACCCAAGATACCTCTCTTTGTATACACAAATATTCCAAAATTGAAAAATATCCAAAAATCTCTACCACTTCTGGTTCTAAGCATTTCAGAGAAGGGATACTTAACCTGTATTCGTACTGGACCATTAGGGAAGATCTTTCCCAAGAAGTTTTATTTCCAACTCCGATTACGTATTATGATTTTTTGAAAATCTGGAGTAAAACGTATTGATTGATTGAGACAGAGTCTCACCCTGTTGCCCAGGCTGGAGTGCAGCGGTGTGATCTCGACTCACTGCAACCTCCACCTCTGGGGTTCAAGTGATTCTCGCGCCTCAGCCTCCTGAGTAGCTGGGATTACAGGTGTGTGCCACCACACCCTGCTAATTTTTGTATTTTTAGTAGAGACGGGATTTCACCACGATAGCTGGCTGGTCTCGAACTCCTGACCTCAGGTGATCCGCCCGCCTTGGCCTCCCAAAGTGCTGAGATTACAGGTGTGAGCCACTGGCCTGTTATTCCATTTTAAACGAATTCCACGTCTTTGCCAAAATCTGGAGCAAGTTTGCTTTTTTAAGCTTTATGTTATTTTTCTTATGTATTCTGTTTCATTCAGTTGGTGAGGGGCGAGCGACATGGAATTAATTCTTAACACTGCTAAGTATGAAGAACTGAAAAATAACACAGGCTTGGAAAAAAGTCCATTAAAGGAAGAAATAAAAGTGTCTCTTCTATCCTAATGCTGTCTTGATGATTAAGCAGTAGGCTTGGTACAGATATGTTTTTTTAGATAGCTTTATCACATTCAGAGTGGTGCTTTGTTTTATTTTCAGATATTTTTCATAATTTAAGCTTCCCAGTGGATTAACCATGTGTATCCTTTTGTTTCTGTTTAATCATAGTTTTTTTTTATTTGTAGGAAGAAAAAAAGAAGTTTGACAAAGAGACAGAAAAGAATTATAGTCTAATTGATAAACATTTGAATTTATCAGCAAAAAAGAAAGACTCACATTTACAAGAGGTATAATTTTTTATTTTTCTGTTAAGTTTTCAAAATTTGACAAGCAATACATGTCTTTTAAAAATGTGCTTTACTTCTGATAACTTTTCATCTGGCATTATATAGAGATAACAAAAAGTGAACAGGTATTGTCATAAATTAAGAAAAAGTCCTTGTGAAACAAGACAAAACAATGAATACATCTTATAGTAATTAATGAGGTATGGATTCATAGTAGTAAAATTTTTGTTTCTGAGTATTATTTTACAGGAACATAACTTTAAACCAGCATTAGTGAAGAACAGATATATTATTTGCAGGAATAGATCAATTAATTGGCTTTCGGGAGTTCTTGAAGAAATGAATTGAATTTAATAAGCTCATATACCATTATGCGTTTATGTGAAGGCAGCGTTAATCTTATTTAATGCTGAGAATTCAGGAGGTTCAGCTTTGTTGGAAAGAGAGCATCTGTTTTACTTGTATTAATAGACTCATTTATTTTGGAGGCAGCCATATGTAAGCAGGAAGGAATTTATATTTTATTTTTCATTTTCTCTTTGTTTACTTCTAAATCCCCTGCCATTTGTTTCTCTCACTCACACACTTGGATGGAAACTCAGTTGTTTACAATTCAAAACATAATGCTTTTATTACAAATAATGCTGTTTGCCATTGTTAGGATTTTGTCTCATCCCACAAAATTGTATATTTTTTTCCTTGTTTTTTAACACATAAGGAATCTGGACATTATGTACTACTGTCATAAACACTTATTGAAGTATTATCAAAATGACACAGTATTAAGATTATATTTAAATGTCAGCTGTTTAGTTACATACTCTGTGTGTGTATGGTTTGTTTGACATTATCCACATGTGACTTTTCTTTTGTGTCTCTGATACCTTTTACTGACATTTGAATGGCACTTGACAGTTCATAAAAGAGAAAGGAGCTTTTACACCACTTCGTCCTTACTGCAGTACTTTGGGTAGGGCTCTGTTCTCTCCTTGTTGCAGATTGTGTGCTCCCTCATCTCCTGCCCTCTGTCAATTTTGAGATGACAGCTGCAGCTTTTACAGGCCTCCTTTATGCTAGCAGTTCTCTACTTGTGTTTGCTCTCACCTCCATTTTCAGGTATCCTAAAAAAGATCTTCATTCCCCAAGGAAATTTCCAAATCCACTTCACTTTCTCATTAGGTATCTCATTTTAAACTTTACTTAGGCAACGTCTTTGGAGTCACCTTGGCCCCTTCTCTTACACTCCCCATCTAGTCCATCAGTATGTCATCTTTAGTTCCAGAATATAATCAGAGTGTGTCCACTTCTCACGACTCGTTCTGCTCCAAACCCTCCTAATGGCTTCTCCAGAGGCCCCAGGGCCCACAAGATCCTATATGTTCTGCACCCAACCCAGCTGGGGTCAGCATAGTATATACTCAGGGCCGGTGTATTTGTTTTCCTTCTGCCTGGTATGTTTTCAACAGGGTTCCATGTGTCTCGAACCTTCAATTACTCTTCCAAATACTCTCCACTCAGAGGTCGGTTTATTAAAAGTTTTTCCTGACCTTCTTATTTAGAATGTCCCCTTTACTCTGCTTTATATTTTTTTCACATTTCTTTTTTTTTTGAGATGGAGTTTTGCTCTTGTTGTCCAGGCTGGAGTGCAATGGTGAGATCTTGGCTCACTGCAACCTCCACCTTCCGGGTTCAAGCGATTTTCCTGCCTCCGTCTCCTGTGTAGCTGGGATTACAGGCGCCCACTACCACGCCCAGCTAATTTTTTGTATTTTTAGTAGAGACTGGGGTTTCATTGTGTTGGCCAGGCTGCTCTTGAACTCCTGACCTCAGGCGATCCACCCACCTTGGCCTCCCAAAGTGCTGGGATTACAGGCATGAGCCACAGGGCCCAGCCTATTTTTTTCATAGTCTTGAAACCTTTTGACAAACTGTGCGTTTGTGTTATGTGGCTTCTTCTACTAGAATGTAAGCTTCTTGAAGGCAACAACATTGTCTTATTCAGTGTTCTATCTTCAGTGCCTAGAATAGTACCTGTTAGGGAGTAGGTTCTTAATGTATATTTGTTGAATGAACTAGTGCGGAGATGCTTGAACAGTGAGCTGGGGCTCCAGCAATTTATCAGTCCCAAGGATAATTAACCTCCAGAAACATGAAGAGATCCTAACGATGAATAATTTGTGTCATTTAAATTACATACACTTTTTTATCTTGCTCTGTTTGCTTTTTACAAACTTACATGCTCTCACTGAAACAGCCTTCTATTTTAAGTGTGAAGCCCTTAATAGGGGAAATGATTTTTAAAGGGGAAAATGTTAGGTTTGGATATTCATTACTTTTGGCAGTGGTTAATGTAATGCTAATTTTCAGTGAATTGAGATGCTCAAGAGATTAATAAGAGTTGCAGAGAATGATACTGAACAAAGGCTTAGAAACGTACATAATTCATTCTCTCTTGTTTGAATTGAAAATAACAGGAGAAGGCTGGGCGCGTGACTAACGCCTGTAATCCCAGCACTGTGGGAGGCCGAGGCGGGTGGATCACGAGATCAAGAGATCGAGACCATCCTGGCTAACATGGTGAAACCCCGTCTCTACTAAAAATACAAAAAATTAGCAGGGTGTGGTAGCGGGTGCCTGTAGTCCCAGCTACTCTGGAGGCTGAGGCAGGAGAATGACGTGAACCCAGGAGGTGGAGCTTGCAGTGAGCCGAGATCGGGCCACTGCACTCCAGCCTGGGCGACAGCACTGTCTCAAAAAAAAAAAAAAAAAAACCCAGGAGAAAATTGTGGCATACACCATGCTGGCTATTTTGGCAGTTCTCTGAGGCCTTGCTGCTATACCTCTATGTTTATTGGGCATAATAGCTTCTAACTCCATCCACACCCCTACATTCTACTTAATAGTTGTACTGTAACAAGCATTGGATATTTGAGAAAATTCCATTTCTGTTTATTTTTGAAGTCTATTTTTTCTCCCCAAGTAGCCAAATGATATTTCAGTATAATAATAATCTACTTGAGAAGCAGATTCCCTGAATAACTTTATGTGAGACTTGTCTACTTTCTTACATATATTTACAGCAGGAATGGCTAGAAATTAGTTGATAATCAAATTGAAATTGTGTATTTGTTAAAAACTAGTGATTTGCTTGGAGTAGTAAAACGTATAGTGATTGCCTTTTAGATTTGGTCAGGCCGAAGGAAATCATTTTATGACCCTAGTTACAACTTGGACGTCCATGGCATTCTTGTAAGTGAGGGCTGTTGTCACGGGATTTTTAGGATGTCGCTTTTCCAGCCAGAAACCTCTGTGGCTGGTGATGGCTTTGCCCGAGTTTTGCTCTGGCCCGCTGGGCTTGTTCTGCCTGCTCTTCCTGGCAGGCTGCACTCGGCTTGTGCTACTGGCCTGGATCTCATGCCTGCCAAGGGCGAGCCAGGCACGGAGTGGCGGGGAGTTCATGAGTGAGTTCAGGGTCCTCTGGTCACTGCACAGCCAGGCATGCTGACTGTGGTGGGGCAGGCAGCTCCAGGCACGGGCATTGGCTCCGTGAAAGACTGTGGCTGGACCAGGCATACTGCAGTTTGCTTCCATTGTGGGCGCCGGGAACACGGTGGCTCCCAGAAACTTGAAGATACCAGGAACTGCAGAGCCCCAAAGAGGATGTCACAGCCCTGGCTTAGGGAGCCCCTAGGTCTGGGCTCCCTGAAGAGGCCGCAGCTCTTCTCTCCTCATTGCCCACAATGTAGTGAGCAGGGGGAGAGGGAGGATCACTCCTGTTTGTGTTACAGCTCTTTCAGTCTGGCCATTCCTTGGGTCCCAAGTTCTTGTCCCACATCCAAGAGGAATGAGGTATGCAGACAACTGGAGGGTGAGCGAGGTACAGGGGAACTTCATTGAGCAACAGAACAGTTCTCAGGAGACCTGAAGTGAGTAGCCCTTTTCTGCAGGCAGGTCGACGTAATGAGTGTCCGGCTCTCAGTGGAGAGGAGACCTGTAGTGCATAGCTCCTTTCCACAGGTAGGTCATCCTGACTAGTGGAGGAGACCCCCAGGGGGTTGCTCCTTCCAACAGCTGGTAGTCCCCATGTCTTTCTGAGTCTGGCTGAGTCCAGAGTTTTTCTGGGCTCAGAAGGGAGGAAGTGTGCTGATTGGTCCATGCACAGCCATGAGTGGGCCTGGAAAAAGCACCGTAAGTTTTCATCCCCGGCTGCAGACTCAACCCAGAACTGGCAGCCCAGAGGCTCCCGGGCTTCAGGCCGTCCCTGGCTTGAAGGTGGGGTTTCACCAGGGACCTGTCCCTTCCCACCTAGGAACCTGTCTCCCACAGCTGTCAACATGTCATCCACGGCGCCCAAGGTATTTGTGCCAAGAGGTGCCTGCAGGCCCCTGTGGAGCTGCTCTCAGCCCCCTGGCCTCCCTCCTGTGCTTGTTGGCATCCAAAGTCCAGAGGGGGCCGAGCTGGAGGTTGGGGTGCCAGGGGCGCCGGCATGTCAGCACCACCCTGTGTGCACGCATACCCGGCCGGGTGGCAACAGTACCTGGGCTTGGCTACAACTTTGCTCCACACTGGATCAGGCGCCGGGAGCGGGGAGAGGCCAGGGAGCAGGAGCAGGCACTTGAGCCTGCTGGCGGGGCAGTGGGCCTTCGCCGGCCTCCAAGAGCACAGAGATGCCCTGGTCCAGAGCTGTGGCTGCGAGGCTGCAGCTGTGTCTGGGAATATGGGGCTCCTGCCCTGATAACTCTGTAGAAGTTAGGGCTCCTGCCTGTTTCTGGCCCCCGCGGGCACCATGGAGTGCGCAGCCCTGGCTGCACTTGGCCCTCTGCAGCTGGTGTCCTCACGGCAGCTGCTCCGGACTGGCTGCTGCTGCCATCATTGCCAGTGATCCCAGGGATTCTGGCGATTTAATCACAGAGCATGTGGCACAACAGTTCTGGATTTTCAGAACATTAAGGGGTTGGTGATAGAGGTTGACTGGTAATGCAAGGGTAATTACAGTAGCAAGAACAACCAGGAGAGAGAATTTGCTAAAAGATAAAATCAAATTGATAAATCTGATGCTGGTATAAATTTCTTCAAGAGCCTTTGCAGTAATAACAAATGAGGAAACCACCCTTCTTATGGCTTTATTAAATAGTCAACAAAATTACAGTTTTTTTGCTGGGAGATGTGCCAACTAACTGCTGATGGCTGAACTATCGAACTCTGGTTATTGGAGGCACAAAAATATGATTTGGAGGAGTGTTAGGTAGAAATTCTCATTTTAGCTTAGTAATATAAAAGTATTTGCTGAAATGTTTTTTATTACATTTTGAAATGTGTGTCAAATGTGTTAAATGCTTTTCAAAAACAACACATTTTTGGTTATAAAACGTGAATAAAATTTCAATAAAATTTATGATTTTATTTTAAAGTCTATGGCTCAGTGGTATTAAGTACATTCACGTTGTTTTGCAACTGTCACCACCATGCATCTCCAGGGCTTTTTAAAAAATCTTCCCAGACTGCAGCTCTGTTAACAGTAACTCTCCATTCTCCCCTGTTCCAGCCCCTGGCAGCCGTCATTCTGCTTTCAGTTTCTATGAATTTAACTACTCTAGGTGTCTCATATGAGTGGGATCATATAGTATCTGTCCCTTTGTGACTAGTTTATTTCACTTAGCCTGATGTCCTCAAGGTTCATCCATGTTGTAGCATGTATCAGAATTTCCTTCCTGTCTAAGGCTGAGTAATATTCCGTTATACATATGGATTGGCTACATTTTATTTACCCATCCATCCATCCATCCATCCATCCATCCATCCATCCATCCATCCATCCATGGGCATTGGGGTCACTTTGCCCCCTGCTGCTGTGAACAGGGTTGTACACATATCTGTTTGAGTCTCTGCTTTCAGTTCTTTTGGGTATATGCCCAGCTGTAGAATTGCTGGGTCATGTGGTAATACTATTTTTCATTTGAGGGAAAAATTAATTTTTTGCTGGGAGTTGTGCCTGTTAACTGCTGGTGGCTGAACTGTTTAATTCTGGTTAATGAAGGCACAAAAATATGATTTTGAGGAGTGTTAGGTAGAAATTTTAATGTTAGCTTAGTAACACGTTATATTTCAATATTATTTTACTTAAAGCACTATTTTTCACAGTGCTTGTACCATCTTGCATTCCTACTAATGATGCACAAGGGTTTCAGTTTCTTGACATCCTCACGAACACCACTACTTTTCTTTTTTGGTTGTAGCCACCCTAGTGAGTGTGAGGTGGCATCTCCTTGTGAGTTTGATTTGCATCCTAATGATGAGCGATGTTGAGTGTCTTTTCATGTGCTTATTGGCCTTTTGTATATCCTCTCTGGAGAAATGCCCAGATAAATATTTTTAAGAGTAAAATTAGCTAAGTTAGGAAAAATATCACATGATACCTAGTAAGAATGGTTTCTTGGACATGAGCTCTCTCTCCACTATTCTCTGTGGAGTCATGCTCTTCTCCCAGTTCCTTTCTAGTTAGGCAAGCTAAGCTGGAAGCTTTTTTTGGAATAGCATCCTGACCAGCTGGTGCCCCCTTCTCTCCCAGGGGATCAGACGTTGTGAGGGCCGCAGATGGGCATCCAGCCCTGGCCCGCCTTTGAGAGCCGGGTTCTTGAGATGCTGCCATGGCTGGCTCCTTCTCACCTGCCGCCATCCCTCCCTGAGCGCTGAGGTGCTGGGCCCTTTCTCAAGCAGACTTTATTCTTAGAGGATTTGTTCATCGAAATGTTTGTTGATTGTGATTGCATGTGGTTCAGCCTTGGGGCATCAGTTGTGGTTGGGGGAGTTTTTCACAAAGAGAAGCCCCTTTGATCTTCAGTTCTTGGGGGTCAACCTCAACATATAGAGTAGGAGTCACAAGCTTTTTCTGCAAAGAAACTGATAGTAAATATTTTAGACTTTTGTGGACCATAAAGTTCCTGTTGCACCTGCTCAATTCTGCTGTTGCAGCAGGAAAGTAGCCACAGACAATAAATAAATGAATGGTCGTGCCTGTGTTGCAATACTTTATTTACAAAATCAGGCAGCACACTGTATTTTGGCTCGTGGACCACAGTGTGATGACCTCTGATGTAGGGTTTCACTTTTCACCATCTCCAGTTTGACTAACCTCTGTGATTTTAACATAGGCAGATATCCAAGTGGAGCAGAACCGGCAACACTTCTATGAACTGTCTCTCGAGTATGTGTGTAAGCTGCAGGAAATCCAAGAAAGAAAGAAGTTTGAGTTTGTGGAACCTGTGAGTATTATTGCCAAGTTGTTTGCTGGTGGATTTTTGCAATATAAGATAAGTATTTATCTTCCTAGATCTGATTTATGGTTTATAGTTACTAGAGGCCGTAGTGCATAAACATGAAAGAGACATATTGAAAAGGGCAGACACAGATAGCCATGAAGTCAAGGAATTGCCTCTAAATCAGTGGTTCTCAGCTGTATTTGCACTGCAACATATAATATTCCCATTGCTACATGATCTCAAGGAAGGCAACCAGGTGCAATTTCTGCCACCTTAGCCTATAGCTCTATCTTTTAAAAATTTCTCTGAATAATTTATACTAGAATGAGTGAACATGGGTTGTTTATACCAGTTTAAACTTTGCTACTTTATACAATCGTTTGTAACATGACTTCGAACAAAACTCAAAATGCTTATGGCAATCTAAGTTTAGAAGCAGGATATGGAACATTTGAGACAATTTTGTGAGTTACTCTAACATTTCTTTTTACTTATATTAGAAACATGATTTTTGTTTGTGATTATATAGATGTTTTCTAGTAGCTTCAGTTGTTTATATATGAAGATATATGCACATGAATGTATATATCATAATGTAAAGGATATTTCATGTGGATTTCAGCAAAACACTGGAACTTAATCTCAGGATTCATTTTAATTTTAATATCGACTTGTTGAATGGTTTCTTTTTCTTAAACAGCTTTATTAAGATAACATTCACACACTATACAATTTACTCATTGTGTGTATGGTTTGTAGAAACAAGAATAACCAAGTAATGATTAAAAATGAGCATTTGTGGAGCTATGGTTTAGTTGGAGCGATAGTCGTTAACCTAAACCATTAGAGAAAAACTCAACCTCCTCAAAGCTTTCTTTTTAATGTGAAATAATAATAATGGCCTGCTTTTATTGGGCATTTATAATGCGCAGTCTCTGTTCAAGTCAT
The DNA here is from genome assembly GCF_009828535.3 of Hylobates moloch. NCBI lineage: Eukaryota > Metazoa > Chordata > Mammalia > Primates > Hylobatidae > Hylobates > Hylobates moloch. The sequence goes on from NW_026652278.1 coordinate 138,917,650, forward strand.
TGTTCTAAGTGTTGTACTGAACTCATTATTCCACACTATAACTCAATGAGGAGATAAGGAAATAGAAGTAGAGAAAGGTTGAATAATTTGCCCAAGGTCCCATAACAAGTCATGGCTGACGTTGGGAATGGAGCCTGCTGGGCATTTGGTGTCAGAGCCCCAGATTCCTAACCACCCACGGTGTGGCATTTGGAAGAAAATGAATCTCAAGATTTCCTTAACTCTCTCCCCAGATCACTTCTCTTGACTTTAGATTTATTGACTCACATGCGGATCAGAGGCAACAGCCCTCTAATTCAGGAACAGGTTGGGAGCTGGTAGAAAAGTAAAGGTTTAATCATGGGTTCGAGGCTGCCCCTGGCAAGTCATGGAACATCTTTGTCAACAAAACACAGGGGTTGCAGTCAGCTGGATGTGGCTGGGGAGAGCCTGGAGCTCTTTGATTCTGTGATTTTACTTTCTTAAAGATTGTATCAACCAATAGTGATAAGATTTCAATTACAAATATTGGGATTCTCCTGACTAAAGAGGACAAATGGATGACTTTATAATTCAATTTTTCCTGCAGAATATGCCATATAAGCTGTCTAATGGCTGTGATATTTAAGGGAAAAAAAGCATCATTTTCTATAAAGACCAATTAATAGATAATATGTACTTGGGTTTACTTGAATATTAGTGACTTCCCTTTAATCAGTTTATTTCAGTGGAATAACAGTGAGATGGTGGGGGGAACACTTGGTTGTTTATATGATTCTTTTTTTCTCCTGAGTTTTTTGGTGCTAATATCTCTTTTCTTCCTGTGCCTTAGATGCTGTCATTTTTTCAGGGGATGTTTACCTTCTATCATCAGGGCCATGAACTTTCCAAAGACTTCAATCACTACAAAATGGAACTACAGATCAACATTCAGAATGTAAGGAAATGAAAGCTTTCTTTATAAAAAGATGTTCGAAAAGTGTATTTTTCATTTGTGTTGTATGAAAAGCCTTAAATGAAGACAACGCTGATCTGTTGGACTGAGAAATTGAGGGTATGCTGCCACCTGCTGGTCAACTCTTGGTGTGACCAACTGCTCTACAGTTGGTTGAGGCTTGGGAAATTCTGCCTCCTGGCGGCTTTTCCTGCAGTTTCTGGGTCAATTCTAAGGATAAGCTTTGTTATGTTGACTCTAAATCAGCTATGTCTGCAACAGACAAAAGAGCACTCCACTTTAAGGCATTGAATTTATAATGCACTACATTTCTTCTCCTTTAACTGAGCTCTTGATTTTTGTTCCCAGACAGGCTTATCATTTGAGTAGAATTTCTTCCCTACATTTTATGCATATTTACTAATGCATTGGTGTTTACAGTTGCTATTGGTCTTGATTATTTTCCTTTGGAAAATGTGTGCTTTCTGCCAGGTCTCAGATAAAGAGATTTAGGAGAATGTTACTACGCAGTATACTATATGTCATTTTGATCAGGTGGTGTGTGTTTTTCCTTTCAATACTAGTTGATCCTGGAAGCATCCTCATTGACGAGCTGGTCAGGGTATGTTGAGCGTAATTTGAGGTCTCATTAGGAATGTAGTGAGATAGCTTTGTGACAGACTCACAGCACATAATGAAAGACACACAGGTAGTTGGATGGGAAGCTGTGGTTGTTGCCTGCTCTTCATTTCTTTCACAATTAGAAGTTGAGAGTGGGCCAGGCACAGTGGTTCATGCCTGTAATCCCAGCACTTTGGGAGGCCTAGGCGGGTAGATCGCGAGGTCAAGAGATTGAGACCATCCTGGCCAACATGGTGAAACCCTGTCTCCACTAAAAATACGAAAATTAGCTGGGTGTGGTGGAGTGTGCCTGTAATCCCAGCTACTTGGGGAGGCTGAGGCAGGAGAATTGCTTGAATCTGGGAAGCGGAGGTTGCAGTGATCTGAGACTGTGCCACTGCACTCCAGCCTGGGCGACAGAGTGAGACTCTGTCTCAAAAAAAAAAAAAAAAGTTGAGGGTGAATACTTTTTGTGTAGATTTTGTTTCTAACTTTTTTTTATGTACAGTTCCCTATACTTGGGAGTGTAGCTGATAAAACCTCTTATTTTTATAATTTATGTGTCAACTTGTATTTGAGGATTGTTTGGATATTCAGCTGGGCTAATGATAGAGTTCTGGAGTAGATTCTTTCTTTTTCTGCTGCTGTGGTCTCACAATTTGTGAAAACAGTTATAAGATATGTGGTATGACTATAATGTGACAAAACTTAAAAATCCAAAATGGATATGTGTGGATTCATTCCAGTCACCCCAGAATTGTCCCTGCAGGTGGTAGAATATTGAGTCTAATGATGTTGAGTTTTTTTTGGGTTTTTTTTGAGACAGGGTGTCACTTTGTCACTGAGGCTGAAGTACAGTGGCACAATCATTGCTCACTGCAGCCTCAACCTTCTAGGCTCAAGTAGTCCTCCTGCCTCAGCCTCCTGAGTAGTTGGGACTACAGATGCATGCCAGCACACCCAGCTAATTTTTTTTTCTTTTTGGTAGAGATGGCATCTCATTGTGTTGCCCAGGCTGCTCAAACTTCAGAGTTCAAGTGATCCTCCTTCCTCAGCCTCCCAAGATCCTGGCATTATGGGGGTGAGCCACCATACCTGGCCAATGTTGAGATTATTCAGAATATTTTTGCAGGCAGCAGAAAACAGTTACGTAAAAAGAACACTAGATAGGTTACATAAGTGGTCCCCAACCTTTTTGGCACCAGGGACTGGTTTTAAGGAAGACAATTCTATAGATGCACTGGGGGTGGGAGAAGGTTGGGTATGGTTTCGTGATGAAACTCTTCCACCTCAGGTCATCAGGCATTAGATTCTCATAAGGACTGCACAACCTAGATCCTTCACGTGTGCAGTTAACAACAGGGTTCATGGTCCTGTGAGAATCTAATACCACCGCGGATCTGACAGAAGGTGGACTCAGGCAGTTATGCTCACCTGCCGCTCACCTCCTGCCATGTGACCCGGTTCCTAACAGGCCATGGACCAGTACCGGTCAGCAGCCTGGGGGCTGGGGACCCCTGCTTGAGATTATAACTCATGTTTTCCCCTCCACTTACTGGCTATATAATTTGTGGAAATTCACCTCTTCTGTCTGGACCTCATCTGTCAAGTGCAGGGCTGGCCAGAATGAGAACCTTCAGGCAAGACTGTATATACAACTTCTAGAATCAAGGTAAAATGAAGAAGATAGTGCCCCTTATTTAGAGATAATTAAGAGTTTCAGATCAGAGGCATTTGATCATTAAACCAAGCAGAAGCTCTTCTGAGCACAGGGCCCTGTAGACTGCATAGGTGAATGCCCTTGAAGCCAGCTCTCTGCCTCAGACTCTGGGGTGAGCTGTAGGGAAACGTCAGTCTCTTGGGATGTTCAGTGAAACTCCTTGCACAGCTGGTTTATTTGTGGAAGTGTGTTTATAACACACCTTTGGGGAAGGGGGGGTCTATTTACCTTTATATAAACCAAAAAACTTTCAGAGGCATTAAATATTTAGATGGGAATGAGCAGTACTCAGTCTGGAAATCTTATGAGCAAACCTTGAAGCTAAGCTATCATTTGAAATGTTTCACAAAATGACCTGGTTGGAATCCTTAAAATATTTAGAACTTATACAATTGACAACAGTAATCATTTTCTGTAGAGAAATGGGGAAATGACAGTTTATTGAAAAAAAGCCTTTTTTGTATTCTCTGTCACTTAAGGATGTGGTCATCAGTAAATCGCCCTACATTCTCAACCTTTTTTCTAAATATGCCTCTCTTGATTTTATTTGGCTGTTTCTTGATAAACACTCTTACAACTCAGAGTTTCTCTCTGCGTCGCCTTCAGTATTGAGAACACCTGATCTAGGTGGCGTCTTTGCTCTTCAAAATTTTAGCTTTTAGCTAATTTTTTATCAGAAACACGAGCACTTATGAAAAGCAGGTCACTCATTCTGTATCATCTGCTATACCTCAGTGATGTAATTTGCTCATTTCTTGGCTATTCATCTCATTCCTTGATGTCAGTTTTTTATTATGATAAAGAGAAAATGCTGGGTATATAAAACAACATATTGTTGAAAAAAGTCCCAGTTTGTGTGTGTGTGTGTGTGTGTGTGTGTGTGTGTGTGGCATTTGTTTGTTTGTTTGAGATGGAGTCTCGCCCTGTCACCCAGGCTGGAGTGCAGCGGCCCAATCAATCTTGGCTCACTGCAAGCTCCGCCTCCCGGGTTCATGACATTCTCCTGTCTGTAGCTGGGACTACAGGCACCTGCCACCATGCCCGGCTAATTTTTTTGTATTTTTTGGTAGAGATGGGGATTCACCGTGTTAGTCAGGATGGTCTCGATCTCCTGACCTCGTGATCCACCTGCCTTGGCCTCCCAAAGTGTTGGGATTACAGGCGTGAGCCACCGCGCCCAGCCGCATATATGTATTTTAGGAAACATAATCAAATGTTAACTGCCTCTGCATTATAACATCATAAATATTTTGGTCATCTTTTTAGTATTTAATTTTAGTAAAAAAGCAAAACTTTTATAGTCAGAAAAAGGTAAAAGGTATTTAAAAGCGAAAACCTATTTTTCCCCATCTGATAATACCTACTGTATTGTAAAAGTGGCTAGGTTTTTTTTTTTTTTTTTTTTTTTTGAGAAATGGAGTCTTCATTTTCTGTAATCTAGAGTAGTAAATGGAAATCAAGAAAGCAGCAAGATGGCTTTTAGGAAATGGGTTTTCCAGAAGAAATTTGGAAATTGCCTCAAATTTAAAGAATATTTTAAGAAACTAATTTTGAACTTTTGTGATTTCTGTCTCCCAAAGAATGTGGGGAAGAAGAGACTAGAATAGAATTCTTCCTGGAAGGAAATACAGTGTGCAAAATTTTAGGATTTGTAAAGAGTCCCTAGAAGATAACAGGAATGGGTAGGAAGTATTTAAGAATATGGGCAAAATATTTTTGTTGCAATGTTCTAAGGAAAGTAGAATACCAAAACTACAGACCGTGTGTGTGTGTGTGTGTGTGTGTGTGTGTGTGTGTGTGGTTTTTTTTTTTTTTTTTTTTGAGATGGAGTCTCGCTCTGTTGCCCAGGCTGGAGTGCAGTGGCCCAGTCTCGGCTCACTGTAAGCTCCGCCTCCTGGGTTCAGGCCATTCTCCTGCCTCAGCCTCCCGAGTAGCTGGGACTACAGGCGCCCGCCACCGTGCCCGGCTAATTTTTGTATTTTTAGTAGAGACGGGGTTTCACCATGTTAGCCAGGATGGTCTCGATCTCCTGACCTTGTGATCCGCCCACCTCGGCCTCCCAAAGTGCTGGGATTACAGGCGTGAGCCACCGCGCCCAGCCGTGTGTGTGTTTTTAAAAGAGATTAGAAATGGCCACATCAAAATATAACAGCCGTTACTTGAGGGGTGGGCTTATGGTTAGCTTTAGTCTTACTTATCCCTTTTGTTTTTGCCCCCCAAATAGGACTATTCATGTCTGTCTCTCTGTTTTACGATGATACGGATTAGTTTTTATTAGGCAGGATGGCCTCGATCTCCTGACCTCGTGATCCACCCCCTTGGCCTCCCACAGTGCTGGGATTACAGGTGTGAGCCACCGTGACCGGCCCGGAAAAAAGTTTTTTAAAGGTGTTTTCTCTTTCAATCAGATTTAAAATACTAAAATAATAAGGCTTAATTTAAAGTTAGTTTATTTGGAAATGTTTAATTACTAAAGCATGTAAAGAAAACAAGGCAGCAATGATCTTTTATTGGATAGATAGCATTAGACAGTGTCCTACCGTATAGATCATTGTGAGGATTAAAGAACCATGTAAATGCTCAAATGTTACCTACTGTAACGTTTGGGGTCTAACATTATTGTAATTAGAAGATGCCCTCATATGTATTTGGAACTTATAATTGGAAATTGCAAGGTTTTAGCCATTCTACTGATCTTATGCAAAGTTTTCAATTCATAATTTACTTAAAAATGGTACATTTGAAAAATAGTAGCTGGGGATGGTGGCTCACGCCTATAAACCCAGCACTTTGGGACATTGAGGCAGGAGGATCACTTGAGCCCCGGAGTTCAGGACCAGCCTGGGCCACACAGTGAGATCCTATCTCCACAAAAAATAGAGAAAAATTAGCTGGAGGTGGTGGTGCATGTGAGTAGTCCCTGTACTTGGGAGGCTGAGGTGGGAGGATCATTTGAGCCTGGGAGGTCGAGGCTGCAGTGAACTGTGATTGTGCCACTTTTCTCCAGCCTGAGCAACAGAGTGAGACTTGGTCAAAAAAAAAAAAAAAAAAAAAAAAAAGCCTTCCATTCCCAGTGCAGAAAATAAACCTCTGAGGAAGTCGGGTAGTGAGGGAGAGGGGGACCTCATGGAGACGTCTGCAGCAGGGATAGTGGAGTGGTGATGAGACAGAGGTGGCTGCTGGGGCATTTGGGAGATTGCTTATGCTGAGCAGAGATGTTAAGTGAGCACATTAGCAGACATGTTGAGAATGAGAACCAGGCTTCTTACTGTCTGGGAAGAAATTCACAAATTTGGAAGGAGAGAGACTGGAAAGAAACCCGAAGAACTGGAGTAGAATTAGATTTCTTGGTAGGAAGTCATGGGTTTTCAAATATATAGGTAGATATAGAAGTAGTGATTGTGTGTTTGTATAAACATGTGTGCTCTGTGTATATAGTTGACCCTTGAACAATGTTGGGGTTAGCACCCCTGCGCTATTGGATGTCTGCAGGTAACTTTTGGCTTCCCCCAAACTTGACTACTAATCACCTACTGTTGATCAGAAGCCTTACCCATACAGAAGTAGTTGATTACCACATATTTTGTGTGTTCTATGTATGATATACTGTGTTCTTACAATGAAGTAAGCTAGAGAAAAGAAAATGTTACTATAAAAATCATCAGGAAGAGAAAATATACTTACTATTCATTAAGTGGAAGTGGATCATCATAAAGGCCTTCATGTGTGTCTTCATAATGAGTAGGCTGAGGAGGAAGAGTTGCTGTCGCAGGAGTTGTAGATGGGGAGGAAAATCCATGTGTATAAGTAGATCCACAGAGTTCAAGCCTGTATTAAGGCTCAACTGTATGTACATCTATTTCCTAAGGCTGTCTGCTGAGAAGACTTAGAAGTGAGCACACTGTGCCCAAATCTTGTCGCAAGAGTTGTAGATGGGGAGGAAAATCCATATATAAGTAGGTCCACAAAGTTCAAGCCTGTGTTAAGCCTCAGCTGTGTGTACATCTGTTTCCTGAGGCTGTCTGCTGAGAAGTCCTTAGCTGTGAGCACACTGTTCCCAGATCTTGGTTTCCAAATACTAAATACTGTCCACTAAAAAGAACAAGAGTTCCTTTCCAGGACTGGGGCAGGGAAAGTATAAGATGAGCCTAGGGTACCTTATTGGACCAGAAGGTAAGGAACTGGTCGAAGAATTAAGGGGACCAGTCAAAAGACAGAAGCCAGTTCGAAGGAACTCCTGCTGCTCAAATCTAGGGCAATTTGAGCATGAATATAAATAATAGGATTATTGGCTTAAACAGAAGTGTGTGCACATGTGCACACCTGTGATAGCATCCATACATGTATGGCATGCACATACATGCATATGTGTATATATATTATACACACATGGGGGGAAATGAGGGTTGGAAGGAATCTCAGCAAAATGACCAAGGAGGGGAATAAAATCAGGGTGAAATTAGTACAAAGATGGGGATAAGGGCAGGGGATGGTGGCTCATGCTTATAATCCCAACAGTGTGGGAGGCTGAAGTGGGTAGATTGCTTGAGCCCAGGAGTTCGAGACCAGCCTGGGCCCCATGGTGAGACCCCCGTCTCTACAAACACACACACACACACACACACACACACACACACACACATTTAGCCTGGCGTGGTGGTGTACGCCTGTAGTCCCAGTTCCTCTGGAGGCTGAGGTGAGAGGACGACTTGAGTTCAGGAGGTTGAGGCTGCGGTGAGGTATTACCATGCCACTGTACTCCAGCCTGGGAGACAGAGTGAGACCCTGTCTTTAGAAAAAAAAAAAAAAAAAAAATGGGCATAAGAAAACCTGGAGAAATGGAGGGAGAGAGGGAACCTAGCCATCAACAACTGAGTTCTACTTTCTTTGCAGGCTTACACTTTCTTACAGGACGTAAGCTGATTTTTCTTGCAGCTCTTAGTTTGTGTTTTTTTTTAAAAAAAACCTGCAGACAGGTTTTCCCTTTTACAATCTACATTTATCAGACTCTCCATCCCTTTACAAAAAAGATGTGCCATTCTAACATTTTGCCACGCTTAGGACCCTTGGCAGCCCCTTTTATTGTAGGGAGGAAAGAGGAGAAATTTCAATAATAATTTTCTGTTTCAGTTCCTCCACAGTTTCACATCAGCAGTTTTTTGGTGTTAATACAATTATTTTTGAGCCTGGATGAAAGAAGTGTCCAGGAACACGGTGGTGCCGACTCATCACAATTGCCTTGGTAATTCTGTCACTTCACCTTGTATATACATTTTCAGTGTAGCCATTTGACAGATATTGGCACACCAAGTGTCCTGGGTTTTAGAAATGTGATTTGTCTCTTCAGATATCAAAGACATTATTTGTGTAGGTGAGATTTTTTTTCCCCCTTCTGTCTTCTGGGAAGAAATGTCATTTTCAAGTGCAATTGCCATGACCTGGAAAAACTGACACTTGTATTTATTAGTTTGCAAAGAAGAATTAAACTTTTTCAGATTCTGAGTATTTACAGACTGCTAATGTAACAGTAACAAATCAGATTGATTGAGTCAGATTGATTGTTGCAAAGGAAATACTTCTCAGGTAGATATATTAAAACCTACTTATGTTTAAACCTAAAATTTAGTAATAGTGTGAGACCTGAAGGCAGGAATTTTTATTTTGAATAATAAAATTATTAATGGTGTTAGAAAGCCTCCAAAGTAACCTGTAGTAACCTTGGCTTATACTCCTCTGGTAGCTATTTTACTGCTATTTTTTTTCTTTGCACATGAATCTCAGGAGGCACACTGGAAAGAATGGGGGTATTTTGAGAAATTTATAAAAAAGTTATTTAGAGTTAAAAAATGTAATTACATTTATGCAGAGACTTTAAAATGTTCATGAGAAAACTCATATGAGAAATTAACATTTAATCCATTTCAGACACGGAATCGATTTGAAGGAACAAGGTCAGAAGTGGAAGAGCTTATGAACAAAATCAGACAGAATCCCAAGGACCACAAACGAGCAAGTCAGTTTACAGCCGAAGGCTACCTGTATGTCCAGGAAAAAAGTAAGAGGCCCTCCAGCAGTGGCTGTGTGGCTGCTTAAAAATGCAAATTATTGAAAACTCTGCTATTCTTGCCATTACTGTGACATTTTGGGCAATTATTCCTACCCCTTTCTCTGCCTGTTCCTATCGCCTAGTGGGTGTATTTCATGTTTAGGAGAAACACATTCCAGCCCTGGAGAAGGTACTGTGAGGTTAGGAGTGGCTGTGAGCACCCTGTTCTTCAGACACCCCACCAGCTTCTGTTTTACACTGTGTGCACCCCAGGAACGTGCTTGTAAGAGAGTCAGAATTTGGTGTAAGGCTGAAAATGAGCCAGAGTTACGAGGGTATTATGTTTTTTCTCCTTCTCCCTCACCTCTACCCTCATCACCAGTGCACACAGGCACACACATTCATACACACGTACACATCCTCTCCCTCCCACAACCCTGCCTCTCCGTCATCTTAAGGTCAAGAGGGACATATTAGTATTTTTCTTCTTCCTTCATGCCATTTTTGTTCCCACCAATCTGAGATAGCTGGTTCTTACTGAAATCATCAGGAAGATTGCAGATGGTGATAAAAGATATTCCTACGTGGCATCCTAACTTGTAGGCGTTTTAGTCTTTGTTGCTGTCTTAGCAAATATGCACTGCATAGATTGTTCTCATTTTGAAAATTAAAAGACCTGTATTTCTTTCAGACTTTGAACATTTGGTCTTATTTTAACAGCTAAGTTTTTAACGTTTACTACTTCAAGTGTACAACCCAATTACTAGTTAGCAGAAAGGATGAGAATGTGAAATGTGTCTCTTTACTATTTCCCTCCCTCTCCACCCTTAACTGTAATTAGGGTGTTTTACAGTTTTCACTTCATTTACGTGTGGCTGATTTACAGGACTTTCAATCTGACCTAAAAATTTAGTAGTAGACATGACTCAGGGAATGGTTACAGGGTATCTGTGCTTTGAATAGAAGTTAATGTTCTATGCAGACAGCAGGATGGTTGTGCCTTTTCCATTTGCCCTTATTTAATCTGGAATCTCGCAGCCTTCACCTCTTGTGAGCAGTAGTATGATATGGCAGAAGTCTCCATTTTTCCCATACATTATCTTCTTAATCTCAGTTTTTAAAATTGAATTTGAAAGAAGTAAATTAAAACTCAAGATAGGGCCGGGCGCGGTGGCTCACGCCTGTAATCCCAGCACTCTGGGAGGCTGAGGTGGGTGGATCACGAGGTCAGGAGATGGAGACCATCCTGGCTAATACAGTGAAATCCCATCTCTACTAAAAAATATAAAAAATTAGCTGGGCGTAGTGGCAGACGCCTGTAGTCCCAGCTACTCGGGAGGCTGAGGCAGGAGAATGGCATGAACCTGGGAGGCAGAGCGTGCAGTGAGCCAAGATCACGCCACTGCACTCCAGCCTGGGCGACAAAGAGAGACTCTGTCTCAAAAAAAGAAAAAACAAAAACAAAAACCTCGATAGTCTTGAGAATGTTAGAATTATTTTTTATTATATGCCCAAGTGAAAAATCACAGGAAACTTTAATTTTTAGGTTCATCACTGTTGCCTTTGAGAGAAAATTGGACTGAAACAACATAACGGTAGTGGTAAAATTCTTTGCTCATTACCATATACCCAGCACTGTGCTAAACTCGTATACAACTTGTCTCATTTATCCATAAAACAGCCCTATGAAGTATAAGGTACTATTACTCTTCCCCATTTATGAATGAAAATGGAGGCACTGGGAGGTAAATAATGTTCCCTAGGTCATACAACTACTAAATGCTGGAGCTGTCATTCTGAACCTGGAGTCTGTGTTGGTAATGTCTTCCGTACATTGCTTGGCGCTTGGACAGGCGTGAAAGAACATTATTAGTGTGTGTGCTCAGAGCTGGTTGAATAGGCTCTGTTGGTTGTCAGAAGGGAATGGTGGCTTAAGTAGTGGAAAGACCTTGATATTTGGGGCCAGAGATTCTGAATTAAGGTTCGGCTTTGTCATTTTCCAGGCATTTGGGCTAAGCTTAAATTTTTTTTAGATTAAAAAGACAGTATCATCCTCTCTGGGCAGTTTTTTTTTTCTTAAAGTTAAATAAAATATCTGTGCAATATTTTTTGTGAACCATAAAACACAGTACAAATGCTGGTTCTTTAAAACACAAAGCAATGGTTCCCAAATTCAGGTCTTTGGACTAATGATGGTCTGAGATAAAATTGATTGTGGTCTGGTAACCCCTTTCATCTATTACCCCTATCCCAAATAATGTAATTAGCTTTTCCTAAGGCTAGCTAAAAGCATTCCTTTTACATGGGTTATTTTTCCCTTTCTGAGCTTTTTTGATTTTTAGGTGTAGAAGCTTTGTTTGTTCGTACATGAAATTATGGTGATAATAGATGTTAATTGCTTTTTAAAAAATGTGTTGACTCAGTAAAGTAAGAAATTGTCAACTTCTGCTGGGCCTAACCTTTAATTTGTTACGGTTGGACTTTTATTGGCATGTGAAGTTCCAGATGCTAGAGGTCCCTCTGACGTACAGAATTGTCCTATGAGCCCTGATGGTGGTACTGCTGACTTAGTAAGAGTGGAAAAAGGGGTTCAGAGAATGTTCTGGGGCATACTTGGACAGTCACTCCTATTGAGTCTTACATTTCTTATTATTCATACTTTATTTTTTGCTGGGATTACAGGCATGAGCCACCATGCCCGGCCATTCTCTTGGTTCTTAAGATTTTCTAGACCTTACTGATTACAGTAATGTTAAGCCAGACAATGCTAATGTTAATTTATTTTATTTTATTTTTTGACAGTGTTGCTCCGTCACCCAGGTTGGAGTGCAGTGGCACGATCTCATCTCACTGCAACTTCTGCCGCCTGGGTTCAAGCTATTCTCCTGCCGCACCCTCCCCAGTAGCTGGGATTACCAGCACGCACCACCACGCCCAGCTAATTTTTGTATTTTTTGTATTTTTTTTTTTTTTTGAGACGGAGTCTCTGTCACCCAGGCTGGAGTGCAGTGGCACGATCTCAGCTCACTGCAACCTCCGCCTCCTGGGTTCAGGCTATTCCCCTGCCTCAGCCTCCCGAGTAGCTGGGACTACAGGCACGTGCCACCATGCCTGGCTAAATTTTTTGTATTTTAGTAGAGACAGAGTTTCACCACGTTGGCCAGGATGGTCTCCATCTCCTGACTTCGTGATCCACCCGCCTTGGCCTCCCAAAGTGCTGGGATTACAGGCGTGAGCCACTGCGCGCGGCCCATACTTCATTTTTAAAGGCTAGCTTTCAATTATCAGTAAGAACAGCTGCTTACCAGAGTGCTGTTCATGGACTTAAAGCACTAGGTGGATTTTTAGACTAGATGCTTCTTAGCACTATGATTCTACAATTCTATCATTTTGAGAGGCCAGAATTAAATCCCAAACCATCTCATATATGGGATGGAACTTTTGAAACCCTTGTGAGCTCTTAATACCTAGAAACAAACAAAAAAATAGAGCTCACAATTAAGAGATTTTCAGGTAGGAGATAACTGTTGATTTTTCTAGCAAACTATTTAAACAGTATGTCTTTAAATCACTTCTTTGTTGCTAAGTCTGTCTTAGAGTTTTGTTTCAAAGTATGTCTTCTTATTTTCCCTAGTTTTTCCCTCTTCGTCTTAGAACCAGCAGTATTGCTGATCTGTTTCATTGATTCAACTGTATTTGTTGCTCCTTTTTAGTAATGTGTTTATAACTCTGCATATCTGCTTATTTATGAGGGAAAATATAAAGGGCTGTTTTTTTGTTGAAGGGCCTGCTCCGTTTGGTTCCAGTTGGGTCAAACACTATTGCATGTATCGAAAAGCAGCGAAGAAGTTCAACATGATCCCATTTGAGCACAGATCTGGAGGGAAACTTGTAAGTATTTGATTCAACATAGAATAGATTTTAGTCTGTCAGAGGTAGTGTTTGAGGGTGTCATTTTAATGGTTTATATTTTAATGGTTTATATTCAGTGATGGTAAATAAATTTTTAGTATTAAAATCTTTGTTTTGTTTTTAAGTGAAATGGGCCAGAAGACAGAACAATATATATGTTTTCTGAATTGCATGCGTGGGTTTTAAACCACTAGATTTTTTTTTTTTAATTTAAGTTCTGGGATACATGTGCGGAACGTGCAGGTTTGTTACATAGGTATACATGTGTCATGATGATTTGCTGCACCCTTCAACCTGTCATCTACATTAGATATTTCTCCTAATGCTATCCCTCCCCTAGCCCCCAGCCCCCTCACAGACCCCAGTGTGTGATGTTCCCCTTGTCATGTCCATGTGTTCTCATTGTCAGCTCCCACTTAAGAGTGAGAATATGCAGTTTTAACCACTAGATATTTTTTAGGTGAACAATAGAATCCTTTTATGTCACTGTTTGGAAGATAAAGGTAACACTGACAGCAAGCTTTCATGACTCAGTGGTTCCTCAGCATTTATACAATGGAGCTGGCTTGCTGTTCATAGCCTGAAAACAAAGAAGAGTGATCTATAATAAATTTTACTGTTGTTCAGTTCATCTTACAAAGTTCTCACATAGGTATTCACCATTTAGTTCACTGTTCCCCTTGAAATTAAAACAGCAAAGCATGATAGTAAGAAAAGAGCAAGAAGACCTCCCAGAGTTGGCTGTGAGGAAAGGTGATCTTTATATGTATTTTAAATGGAATCTGCAGCTTATTACAATAATTAATGGCCTAGAGACAAAACTCTTCCACCAATGTTGAACATAATTGATAACACATTTTAAGAAAGCAGGTTAATTCATTGCTTACTGGGTGAATGGGTATGGTTTTGCTTAGGTGAATTAAAAAAAAAAACCCTACGTTCACGTCTATTTACTAATACTATGCCTTTCCTTGAAAAATATTTAAAGCAGCTTTTAATAAAAACACATTTATATAGTAATGAAACAGACATGGAAAATTAGTCATGGTGAGGAGAAGGAAGTGAGGAGATGGCTCTTGAAGCATCAGGTTTGAGACTGAGTTTCCTGTCAGAGCCAATTCAAGTCCTAAGATATTTCTGCTTAGTGATATCTTTCTGTTTTAGCCTCCAAATAATAATAATAAATATGTTATGGAATATAAGTGTGAGATTTTGAATATTTCTATATCTTAATGTTTGTTATTTAGAGATCTTCACGTTCTGGAAAATGTAAAAATGTTCAATAAGTGTGTACTCATGCTTTATATAGTTGTTCTTTTACTGAGCACCTGTATTTCTGCATTGCAAATTAAGTAAAGATAAATTCAGGGTGATTCACATAGGAAAGAGAGAAATTGCATAGATTAAATGGTTCTAGCTTTAGATTATCAAAATATTTAATCTAGGGTTATTGGTGTACTTTTAGGTTGACCTGTATGGAATTGCAATTTTTATAGGCCAAAAATAGTCACATATGGTTTGTGACATGTGGTATGACATAATATGAAATAAATTTTTACACTAAAAAAAGAGTACAATAAGAGACTGACAGTATTCCAGTATCTAAAAACTGTACTGTTAATCTGCTTTTAAAAATTAACATTTGGCCAGGTACAGTGGCTCACGCCTGTAATCCCAGCACTTTGGGAGGCTGAGGTGGGCATATCACTTGAGGTCAGGAGTTCGAGACTGGCCTGGCCAACATGATGAAATACTGTCTCTACTAAAAATACAAAAATTAGCCAGTCATGGTGATGCTCACCTGTAATCCTAGCTACTTGGGTGGCTGAGTCACAGAGTTGCTTGAACCCAGGAGGCGGAGTTTGCAGTGAGCCGAGATTGCACCACTGCACTCCAGCCTGGGCAACAGAGCAAGACTGTCAAAAAAAAAAAAAAAATTAACATTGGTATTGTCTGGCTTAACATTACCATAATCAGTAAGGTCTAGAAAATTTTAAGAATCAAGAGAATGGCCGGGCGCGGTGGCTCACACCTGTAATCCCAGCACTTTGGAAGGCCGAGATGGGTGTATCATCTGAAGTCAGGAGATCGACACCAGCCTGGCCAACATGGTGAAATCCTGTCTCTACTGAAAATACAAAAGTCAGCCAGGTGTGGTGGTGCATGCCTGTAATCCCAGCTACTCTGGAGGCTGAGGCAGGAGAATCACTGGAACCTGGGAGATGGAGGTTGCAGTGAGCCAAGATCATGCCACTGCACTCCAGCCTGGGTGAAAGAGCGAGACTCCCTTCTCAAAAGAATCAGGAGAATGACAAAAATATTAATATTTTAGATTCTAAATAGCATTTAAATAAGCCAGTTTGAAAGAGGATAGGGTAAAGAGAAGGGACTTAAGATCTTGAACCTTGCTCCCCTGCTCTCCAGTATAGAATGGCTGAGTGTGTATATACTTACCCTGTAGGTTTTGAGAATGTTCAAAATGATTATTTGCAGGGGGACGGAGAGGTGTTCTTTTTGAAAGAATGTACCAAGAGGCATACTGACTCCATTGACAGAAGGTTTTGTTTTGACATAGAAGCTGCTGATCGGTAAGTTATTGGAATTATTGGACACGGTGAAAGAGTCATTTTAAAAAAATGATTAAAAAAAATAGAAGTTAGTTGCAACTGTGATTTCCGTGGCCTGGGAGAATGTTACCTTGCTATATTTCCAGGCTGTGTGTTCATTATAAGCTGTTTAGTCTTGGTCACCGGTTTTAGCCATGGGGTGATAGTTTCATCTTGATTTAGTTAGGAGTCATTCCAACCAGGTTGTCACTTAAAAAATAACCTTGGAGGCCAGGTGCAGTGGCTCACGCCTGTAATCCCAGCACTTTGGGAAGCCGAGGTGGGGAGATCACAAGGTCAGGAGTTCAAGACCATCCTGGCTAACACGGTGAAACCTTGTCTCTACTAAAAATACAAAAATTAGCCAGGCATGGTGGCGTACACCTGTAGTCCCAGCTACATGGGAGGCTGAGGCAGGAGAACCACTTGAACCCAGGAGGCGGAGGCTGCAGTGAGCCAAGATGGTACCACTGCACTCTAGCCTGGGCGACAGAGTGAGACTCCGCTTGGGAAAAAAAAAAAAAAAAAAAAGATTGCCTTGGAACTTTTCATTGTTGATCCAAGCCTAATTTGTAGCATGAAGAGAACAATGGCAAGAGGAACTGGGTAACAAAGCTAAAAAGGGGTGATAGGTAGCTAGCTACTAATACAGAACAACATTCATTTGTGTGTGGGGGGGGTTTTCAGTGTCTACATCCTGTACGTGATGGAGGGTCTTAGGCAAACTCCTGTTTATTCAAAGATGAATTTTTTTTTTTCTTATTGTATGACTTCCAATTATTTAGTTGTAAAAGAATCGCCAGAGAGGAAGAAGTAGAAGAGAAAAGTTTGTTCATCAGTATTACTACTTGTCTGGCATTAATTTCTATGTCCTCCAGTAGCATTAAGGAAAATCCTAGTGCTCATAGAATATTTGTTTTTTAATGGCTGACAGTACAGCGATTCCTTGCCAGCCCTGGTTTTGGCAGTGATAGTTTTTAGGTAAGGCTGTTCTATGTTTGTATAATAAAAGCTTATGAGATTTGTTAAAGCAAAAGTTCAGGTCAGAACCCAGGAATACAAAAGTAATTAATGCTGCTTCCTCTCTTAGATGATATAGTTGAGTCTCTGGGAGTAGTGTAGATAGGAAGGATAAGTGCTTCACTCTATAATAAATGAATTGAAGACCATTTTATTGTACATAAAAACAGGCCCTTAAGCACCATGATAAATTTGGCACTACTGTGAAAAGGACAAGTGGTTAAATAAGCATTTTGCCAAGATAGGAAAAATACGAAAGAGAATGTCAGTGAAAAAGAGGTTGGGTCTTGCTGTGTTGCCCAAGCTGGTCTCAAAACCCCTGGACTCAAGCAATCCTCCCACCTTGGCCTCCCAAAGTCATAGGATTACAGATGTGAGCCACCATGCCTGGCCTAAATTTCAAGCCAGTAAGAACTCTTCCAAACTTTAAGAAGGGAATTAGTCAGTTTAACACAAGTCGAGCATACATCTGTGTGCACACACCCATGGGTAGCATTGGATTCTTTTCTGAGTGCCACTGTTCTAAATGATTCTGTGTTTTATCTCAGCTAATTCCTTGCCATAGCTCTCTCAGGTAGTTGTTACTGTTTCCATTTTATGATGAGAAACTGAGGCACAGAGCATTTGAGCAATTTCCCCAAGGTCATGTAGCTAGTGGGTAGTTGAAGAGCTGAGATTTGAGCCCCTGCATTCTCTGCCTAGAGCCCCACATCTTATCTTTTTCTTTTTTCTTTCTTTTCTTTTTTTTTTTGAGACGAGTCTCACTCTTTTTGCCCAGGCTGGAGTGCAGTGGTGCAATCTTGGCTCACTGTGACCTCTGCCTCCCAGGTTCAAGTGATTCTTCTGCCTCAGCCTCCTGAGTAGCTGGGATTATAGGGGCACACTACCACACCCGGCTAGTTTTTGTATTTTTAGTAGAAACAGGGTTTCACTATGTTGGCCAGGCTGGTCTTGAACTCCTGATCTTAAGGGATCCATCCGCCTTGGCCTCCCAAAGTGCTGGGATTACAGGCAAGAGCCACTGCACCCAGCTTGAGCCCTACCTCTTAACCACTGTGCCATAAGTCTCTGCAGATTACTATATAATCAGAATGTTTTCTAAATAATTGACAAAGATGAGTTAGCAGTGCTGTCTACTAGAGAATATGTTAAGTGAGGTGAATCTGATTAGTTTTGAAAGCAGGGTACTTCTATAATGCAGTTTAATCACTTTAATCATCCAGAGTCTCTGGTTTTCTCTGAGACCTTGATCATCCCCAATTTTCTTTCTTTTTTGTCAGCCATGATCCTTGCTATGACTGGAGCCACTCTCCACCCCTCAAAGACATTGATGAGAGATTCCTATGGAGGTGCTTACACATATGAAGGATAATTCCTGTAGGGAGACTCTTGGAACAGGGGAGGGCTTTAGGTCGGTGATCTATTCTAGTGGTTTTCAAGTGCTTTATAGGGAGACCCTCTTTTCAAATAAAATTTCATGTTAATGCATATATAAAGCAAAAAAAGTGGGTTCCCTTATTAAAGAGGCATAGGGGCCTGGATTCCCCCCCATTTTAGCTTCCATCTTTTTTCTTGCAAAAGTCTCTAATTTACTTCCATTGAGGCCCACAGCTCCTTTCTGGGAACTCCTGGCAGGGGGACCTAATCTAGTTTAGGTGGCTAAATAAAGGCACACAGAGGATCTAACATCTAAATTCATAAACTAAAGGGTTATCTGGAGTCAGCTGGGATTGAGAGTTATGTGCCGGGTAGAGTGAGTGTCACATGTGGAGGCCTGGAGACAGGAGAGAGCATGATGTATTTGAGACACCTAGTGTCACTAGTGCAAGAGCCAGAGAGAGTGGGAGAAGAGGCTTGAGATGGGGCAAGGGCCTGAACTTGAAGTTTTTGAAGTTAATCCATTAAATAGTTTTAAGCAGGGCAGTGAGTGACAATTATATTTGTATTTCTCAAAGCTCATTCTGGCAGAGTAAGAAAGATTTGGAGGTAGCAAGAGGGGACAAGAGGAAGTAGTTTAAGGACAGGGTGAGAGGGCCAGAATTGGTGTGGTGGCAGTGGGGGTGGAGCCAAGTGGGGTAGATTTTTGGGGATAAACTGGATGTTGCAGTAGAGGGTGAAGGAGTGGGGAAGGTTTCTGGCTTGAGTACCTAGATGGTACCATTTACTAAGGTGGGAAACAAAGTGGGGGCATAAGGATGGGGGAAGACAGTGAAATTAGTTTGGGTCATTGTATTAGTTCATTTTCATACTGCTGTGAAGAAATACCCAAGACTGGGTAATTTATAGAGAAAAAGAGGTTTAATGGACTTACAGTTCCATATGGTTGGGGAGGCCTCATAATCATGGCAGAAGGCGAAAGAGGAGCAAAGGCACATCTTACATGGCAGCAGGCAAGAGAACGTGTGCAGGGAACTGCCCTTTATAAAAACCATTAGATCTCGTGAGACTTATTCACTGTCACGAGAACAGCATGGGAAAAACCCATTCCCATGATTCAGTTACCTCCCACCAGGTCCCTCCCACAACATATGGGGATTATGGGAGCTACAATTCAAGATGAGACTTGGGTGGGGACACAGCCAAACCATATCAGTCACGTTGAGTTAGATTGCTGTGGGTCATTATGAAGAGAAACCTGGGAGGAAATTGGGTACAGAGCTTGGCGGCTATGGCAGCATTTGATTTGTTATTCACGTTTGACCTCCCGAAACTCTCCATCCTTTTACTTCCATGACAGTTAACCATTCTGGTTCTCCCTCAGATCTCTTGGTCCTCTCCAGTTCTGCTGTTACTCCTTTAAATGTTGCCATTTCCTATAGTTGTTTTTCTGTATCCATCCATTCTCATGGTTTCACACTTGAAAGTGTATCTTTCTGTAATGTGTAGTTTTCTTACCCTTTTTCTGTGTTTTGAACTGCTTCTAGAATCTTTAGCTCCCTAATCCTAAAATCTGAGATCTATAATGCTTCCAAATGCAAAACTTTTTTAGCACTGGCATAATGCCACAAGTGGAGAATTCCATACCTGACCTCATGTGATGGGTTGTAGTCAGAACTTCGTTTGATGCACAAAATTATTAAAAATGTTGTACAAAGTTATCTACAGGCTACATGTATAAGGTGTATATGAAATACACATGAATTTCTTGTTGAGATTTGGTTTCCATTCCCAAGGTATCTCATTTCGTATGTGCAAATATTCTAAAATCCAAAAAAATCTGAAATCCAAAACCCTTCTGGTCCCAAGCATTTTGGATAAAGGATACTCAACCGGTGCATTGCCAATTCTGCTCTTTTTACAAGTCTTGGTAATTTCAGCATGGCTTTAGATGATGCTTTCAGCACTTGGCATCTTGACTTGTTAAGTTCCTCTCCTTCGGTGACCTTGTTCTTTACTGTACCTCAGCCATTCTCTCCGGTGTTCATTCCTTAGACCTTGTCATTGCAAGGAACTGCAGTCCTCAGCAATCCTGATTGCAAGACTTCTCTTTCTACCACCTTCTTTCCTAATAAGCACCGTTAGATTCCCCAGTTAAGCCCTGCAGTCCGTTGTTCCTCGTGTACTCACTTTCTTCCTTAACTAGTTGAAATTTCATAGTCACTCATCACAGTCCCTTTTTAATACCCTTCACTCCACTGCTTCTTTCCTTCTTTATTTTGCTTGTTTGCACAATCCCAACTGAAGATTCAGTTCTGCCTTCTCTCTTTGTAGAGAAGCAAGTTCTACTGTATTCATGGGATCACTTCAAATACATGACCACTGTCCTCCAGTAGGCCATTCATGGTAGCCACTGATCATACTGTGTTTTCTTTTTCTTTTTTTTCTTTGAGATGGAGTCTCGCTCTGTCACCCAGGCTGGAGGGCAGTGGCACCATCTCTGCTCACCGCAACCTCCGCCTCCCGGGTTCAAGCAATTCTCATGCCTTAGCCTCCTGAGTAGCTGAGACTGCAGGTGTGTGCCACCATACCTGACTAATTTTTGTATTTTTAGTAGACGGAGTTTCAGTTTCACCTTGAACTCCTGAACTCAAGAGATCCGCCTGCCTCGGCCTCCTAAAGTGCTGGGATTATAGGCGTGAGTCACCCTGCCTGGCCCATACTGTGTTTCCTTAGTTGCTGTACACTCCTAGTTGAATATTTTATATTTTCCTCTCTCTCTTAAGCTCTGACACTGCCTCCCTTTCCTGATGACTTTGTGTCCTATTTTGTTGTGAAAATAGAAGCTGTAACAAGAGCTCTTTCCCGCTCTAGACACCCACCTCTATCCTCAGTGCCCAGACGACCTGCCCTTCCTCCCTGCCTGTGGGAGCTGCCTGTGTTCCTGATGGAGACCAACTCCTCTGTTCAGGTGTTTCCATTTCCTCTTCCCATCTTCTCTCCACTACTCCAGGATATTACTCAAGCAACTCTACTTTTTCTTTCTTGTTAACATTAGTTTTGCCTCCTGGCAGCAAGTGAAATGCTCTTATTTCATTCATCTTAAAAAAACAAAAGCCACTACAGCCACCATCACCAATGAAACCACCCTTCCCTTTCATTTACTGCCCATTTTTTAACTCCTATAAACAATAACAATTCTTCAAAAGGCTGTTACATTTATGGTCTCAAATTTCTTTCCTGGCCAGGTGCGGTGGCTCATGCCTGTAATCCCAGCACTTTGGGAGGGCGAGGTGGGTGGATCACCTGAGGGCAGGAGTGCAAGAGCAGCCTGGCCGATATGGTTAAACCCCATCTCTACTAAAAATACAAAAATTAGCCGGGTGTGGTGGTGGGCGTTTGTAGTCCCAGCTACTCAGGAGGCTGAGACAGGAGAATTGCTTGAACCTGGGAGGCGGAGGTTGCAGTGAGCTGAGATGGCACCACCTCACTCCAGGCTGGGCGACAGAGCGAGACTCCATCTCAAAAAAAAAAAAAATAATAATTGTTTCTATTTCTTTCCTCTTCTCTTTTGAGCTGTCTACTCAGGCCTTTGCCCTTTCTCTCCACTGCACTTGTTTTTGTTGAGGTCATCAGTGGTCTCCCTGTTGCTGTGCCTGGTGGTCGATTCCCAGTGCTCATGGTCTTTTCCTCGCAGCATCCCTGACATGGCCCATCACTCTCCTCCATCATACACTTGCCTCAAGGATCTCACACCTCCCTCTCACATCACTGGCTTCTTCACTTTTTATACTTCTTTGCCAGTTCTTTGTTTCCCAGACCCCTGGATGTTGGAGTTCTCTGGGGTTCAGCCCTTAGATGTTTTCGCTCTTCACTCACACTTTTTTATGACCTTGTCCAGTCTTACGACTTTATGTGCCATCCGTATATTGGTAACTTGCAAATTTATTATCTCTACCTGGATCTTGTCCCTGACCTCCAGCTTCTTATATCCAGTTGCCTGCTCAGTATTGCTTCTGGGGTGTCTAAAAGGCATTTCAAACAGTGTCGATGTGGTGAAGGGTGATTGTTTTTTGAAAGTTTTCCAATAAGTCTTGGGAGTGGGAGGGGGGGTTTACATTCCTCTAACATGTTATATAGGTATATGAATTCATTCCTACCATATAAATACTAATATATAAAGCTTTACTTTTTCTTAAAAGTTATACATGCTTAAGTCCAAACTTTTTCTAAAGCTCCTTGGTTAACTTGGAAAATAATTTTTTTGGTGTGTTCATATCCTTTAGTCTAAAAGATCAAGCTGCTTTTTAAAAACAATTACAAATTCCCCCCCCACCCTTTTAATGGTTTATTTCCTCATTTCTAAACAGAGAAACATCTATTCTGGTTTGCTGTTACCAGTAGATACTGTTTGGGGTTCCTTAATTTCCTGCCATTCACCACCATCTGTGTCTTACAGTTAGTCTCATGTGGAGCAAAATCTGCTGGCAGAAGGTGAATGTAGTTTGAGATCTGTAATTTTGGGGCTTCGAAAGCATTATTTAGTGAAAAGTGTAAATGAGATAGGCTCTTCTCTTGTCTACTCTCCTGATTCCTAGGTAGAATCAGGAATCAGGGAATTATAAGAAATTTGTTCCTTGTCTATTAGATTATGAATTCCATGAGGGTAGGAACACTGTCTTACTTAGTGTTACTTGGTACACAATACCACATGTAATGCTTTATACATGGTGGACATTTATCAGATTTGTACTGGATTAAATGAAATTGAATTGTTGCTCAGAAGTGACTGAACTGTGATTAGATTCAATCAAGCAACTGTCAGTCAACTGTCCTTTTCTTCTGCACCACACTGCTATACTGTGAGCTCCAGTGTCTTCATTCTGCTTCAAGAAAAATAAACCTAACTTGTTGTGGAGTGTGTGGGTATTATAAAGGGATTTCTGATGCAGTTTGTACAAGGTTCATATTGGGTACCTTCTTTTTTTTTTTTTTTTTTGAGATGGAGTTTTGCTTTTGTCACCCAGTGTGCAGTGCAATGGCACGATCTTGGCTCACTGCAACCTCTGCCTCTTAGGTTTGAGTGATTCTTCTGCCTCAGCCTCCCAGGTAGCTGGGATTACAGGCAAATACCGCCACGCCCGGCTAATTTTTGTATTTTTGCTAGAGATGGGGTTTCACCATATTGGCCAGGCTGGTCTTGAACTCCTGACCTCAGGTGATCTGCCTGCTTCTGCCTCCCAAAGTGCTGGGATTACAGGCATGAACCACCACACCTGGCCCTCATATTGGGTACCTTCTTATAGCAATTTCTCAGTTGATTGTATATGTCTAATATAAGTATATTTTGTCTTCTTTACAAGTATCTGTTTTTGCTATTTTTTTATTTCCTGTGTTGGAAGGGCAGCCGGGTAGCATTTTGAAGTAGGTGATATTTAATAAACTGCACGGTAGAGGCTGGGCTTGCATTTGATCTGTGTAGATATAAATCAAGAGCTTTTACTTATTTGTGGCATTATTTCAGATCAGATTTGGTTGCATATAACAGAAAAAGTCAAAATAAAATGGCTTAAAAGGGGTTAAAGTTTATTTTTTCTCTTGTTTGGGAAGCCCAGAGGTTGCCGGATCACAGCTGATATAATGCTGCTCTCTCTTGAGCATGGTTTAGTTTTATCAGTCACCTGAGGCATGAGACAACATATAGCACTGTTTCATTTATCACATAGCACTGTCTGGTTATAGGGACATTTTCCAGTGGTTGCATAGACTACTTTTGCTCACAGACCATTGGCTGGAATGGAGTTATGTGGTTATACCTAGTTGCAAGGGAGGCTTCTAAATCCTAAGGTTGGGAAATTGCTGTCTTTTGTTTTCAGAGGTCCATGCGTTGTTTTAGTACTTTGCTATTACTGAGAACCAATGGGAGAATGGCTAATGGAGGGTGGTGTGGAGCCCAGCTAGCCATTACTACTTTGATTATCAATGGTTAGATGGATGTGTGCTTCATTTTTTTCTCCCTCAATTTACCAAAGGGTTACTTTGAATTTTTCTTAGCTAAGAGACAGCCTTTAAGACCACAGATTTGAAAATAATGTCTGATAAGGGACTTGTTTCTAGAATATATAAAAAACCATTATAACTCAATAATATATAGACAAATAACAATGAAATGGTCAAAAGACCTGAATTTAGACATTTCTCCAAAGAAAATATACAAGTGGTTGGCTGGGCGCAGTGGCTCATGCCTATAATCCCAGCACTTTGGGAGGCCGAGGTGGGCGGATCACCTGAGGTCAGGAGTTCGAAACTAGCCTGGCCAATGTGGTGAAACCCCGTCTCTACTAAAAATGCGAAAATTAACTGGGTGTGGTGGTGGGTGCCTACAATCCCAGCTACTTGGGAGGCTGAGGCAGGAGAATCACTTGAACCCGGGAGACGGAGGTTGCAGTGAGCTGAGATCACGCCATTGGACTCCAGCCTGAGCAACAGAGTGAGACTCCATCACAAACAAACAAACAAAAAAACACAAGTGGCCAATAAACACATGAAAAAATGCTTCATATTGTTAGCTGTTAGGGAAATGCAAATCAAAACCACAATGATATGCCACTTTATATCTACTAGGATGGCTATAAATAAAAAGTCAGGTAATAACAAGTACTGGTAAGAATGTAGAGAAAATGAAATCCTCATACACTGAGAGTGAGAATTTAAATGGAATGCTGCTTTGGAAAACAGTTTGGCAGTTCTTCAGAAAACGAAACATAATGTTGCCCTCTGACCCAGAAATTCTGCTCCTAGCTATACATTCAAGAGAAATGAAAGCATATGTTTACACAGAAACTTGTGAATGAATGTTCATAGAAGCATTATTTATAATAGCCAAAAAATAGAAGCAACCTAAATGTCTGTTAAGAGATGAATGGATAAATAAAAGGTGGTATAGCCATACGATGAAAAATGAATACATGCTACTGTATGAATGACACTTGGGAACATAATGCTAAGTGAAAGAAGCCAGTCATAAAAGGCCATGTATATATGATTCCATTTATATGAAATGTGCAGGACAGACACATCTATATAGATAGAGAGTAAATGAGTGATTATCTAGGTCTAGAGGTTTGGAAAGAAATGGGGAGTGATGGCTAATGGGTACAGGTTTTCTTTTTACCCCCTAGGGTGATAAAAATGTTCTAAAATTGATTTTGGTGATGGTTATGCAATTCTGTGGATATGTTACAAGCTGTTGAACTGTACATTGTCAGTGGGTAAGTTTTATGGTGTGACTTACATCTCAATAGAGCTATTTTAAACAATGGAACACAGCTGCAAGTAAATACATACCATAGCTAAAAGAAGGGTCTTAAATCACTAAAACTATCACTACATGATGTCAGCCACATTTCAGAGACCATGGGCTGTGAAATGATTAGGTCTCTCATTTTTTTAGGTTGGAGACATTATATTTTGTATGGATGTTTTCTCCGTGACAAGTTGTAGTCTGTCAGGAGGTGTAGCTTTCTTTCCTGAAGGGTGGAATATCACCCTTCCCCCGCCCCAACAATTGTGTTATATAACATGCTGTTAGCGTCATTGGCATGCTTGCCACATGCCACTTTGTGCTGTGACCCCCCACACATTTGCTTGATAAATAATTACCCATTCTGTGAAAGTTCTCCCACACATCACATTCAGGCACTGCTTAAAGAAAATGCTTCCCGTTTTGCTCTCATTAATCTGACATTTCGAATATTATATTTGGTTTCATTTTGCCTGGTTCCCATATCACTCTTGAAAGGATGACAAGATGCTTCTGACTTGTAGAATTCACTTATTTATATTTTTATGTGGAGGAAGAGAGGAGGAAATCACCTATGTATCTGAAGCATTGGGCGTTTTACAGTGATTTTATACCGGCGACTTTATTATCTGTTTGCATGATGCTGTACCGTTTCACAATTTAAAAGAGTGAGTTAAGAGCATGTTGCCTTCAGAAGCCCATGCAGTTTGACTGAATATAAGAATGTTTGTGTAACACATTAACTGTACTAATACTTGTAAGCATTTTATAGAGCCTCACATCCAGGCACCTAGACAATTTTTGACTGTTTTTGGCACTGAAGATACAACAATAAACTAGAAATTAAAAGACTTGAAATTGAGGGAACTCACAGACCAGGAGGATTTAGAAGCAAGTAACAGTTCAGAGGTCTAAGGTGCTGTGGGAGTTGAGCAGCACGGGGGAGTGTGGGCTTGGCTGGGAGAGCTTACTAAAGAAAGTGATTTTTAAAATTGACTCTTGAAGATGAGGTAACCAGTTTGGAGACTCAGACGAAGGGGGGCCCAAGGCAAAAAGGAATCACAGGAAGTATGGAGAACACATGTTGAGATAATCCTTTAAATCAGAGGTTCTCAACTGTGGGCAATGTTGCTCCCAGGGGAC
Organism: Hylobates moloch; assembly: GCF_009828535.3. Classification (NCBI taxonomy): domain Eukaryota; kingdom Metazoa; phylum Chordata; class Mammalia; order Primates; family Hylobatidae; genus Hylobates; species Hylobates moloch. The sequence goes on from NW_026652278.1 coordinate 138,944,311, forward strand.
ATTGGGCAATATCTGGAGACACTGATATAATGTATTTTAACTGTGTATTTGGGGGCTGGGGGTTAGAAAAGGGCAGGGAGTTGCTACAGACATCTAGAGGATAGAGGACAGCTGTGCTGCTGAACACCATCCAGGGCACAGGGCAGGCTTCTGCAACAAAACATCATCTGGTCCAAAATGTCAGGAGTGCCACTGTTGAGAAGTCCTGATTTAATGCATGTGATAAGATAGAGACCCCTACAAATACTTGTGGAATTGAATGGAAGTAAACTTTTTTTTTTTTTTTGAGATGGAGTCTTGCCCTGTCCCCCAGGCTGGAGTGCAATGGCGTGATCTTGGCTCACTGCAACCTCTGCCTCCCGGGTTCTAGCGATTCTCCTGCCTCAGCCTCCTAAGTAGCTGGGATTACAGGTGTGAGCCACCATGCCTAGCTAATTTTCGTATTTTTAATAGAGACGGGTTTCACCATGTTGGTCAGGCTGGTCTTGAACTCCTGATCTCAGCTGATCCACCTGCCTCAGCTTCCCAAAGTGCTGGGATTACAGATGTGAGCCACCGTGCCCGGCAGGAAGTAAACTTTTTAAATGTAAATTTTTTTATGTAAGTGGAATTATACCTTTTTATTGAAATATATATATTTCAATATATATATTCAATGTATAAATATAATATATATTTCAATAAATATATATCATATAATTCACATATTTCATATGTATTTCATCTATATTTATATAATCTATATATAGAACTATATATATATATAGTTCAATAAAAAGTAACCATAGCTTAATTTGGTTATAGTATAAGCAATGAAGTAAAGCCAAATGGAAAGGGCTTTGTGTCTTGACTCTTCCATGTGATTTGTTCAATGATGATCAGTTACTTGGGAACTACCAAGATACCAATGTAGAAAGAAGAGCAAAGTAAGTTATTTTAAAAGAATTTTAGTGGAACTGGTAGAACATGGAGTTGGTAGAATTAGAAACAGCATTTCTGGTATATAGGTCTCTGTGTTTTTCATAGAATGTAAGAATTTTCCTTAAAGTTGATATTGTTGATAGTGATGTATTAAGACATATTTTATATGGGCTCTGATATTTAAATGGAAATCTGAATTGACATTAATATGGATTTATTTTTAAATTGTATGCTGAAGGATACTGGAGCATGGGCTATAGAAAAATTTTTGGCTTTTCTGAAAATAAAGCCGGAATAAAAAGTTTCGTACGAGAGTTTTTGTGGAGATATGTTTTTATTAATCTTGCATAAATACTTTGGTGTGGGATTGCTGGGGTATGGTATATGTATGTTTGACTTCTCAGGCAATTAAGCTTACAAAGTAATTTTACCCTCCCACCAGCAATGTATGAGAGTTCTATTTGCTCCACTTCCTTACTAAACTTTGGTTATGTTACTCTTTTTCATTTTAGCCAATTTTGACTAGAGATGTTGAGCACTTCTTCCTGTGCTTATTGGCCTTCTGTCATGAAGTGTCTATTAAAATCTTCTGCCTATTTAAAAATTGTGTTGTTGATCTTTTTGTTACTGAATTTTAGGAATTATGTAGAAACAAGTCATTTACCAGATATAATAATAGTGAATATTTTCTCTGATCTGTGGCTTGCCTTTTTCTTCAGTGTCTTTTGATGAGAAGAACATTTTAACATGAAATTGAATTTATCAGTTTAAAAACATTTTATTAAGGGCTTTTTGCACCAAGAAATATTTTTTTTACTCTATAGTTTTGAAGAAATTTTCTGATGTTTTCTTTTAAAAGCTTTATAATTAGTCTATGACTCGTGAAGGTTTTTGGGGGATGTATGGTGTGAGACATGAGGGTTGAGGTTTGTTTATTTTTTCCCCAGGTGAATAGCCAGTATTTCCGTCACCATTTATTGATAGACTTGCCTGTCATTTAATTGTTTTGGCACCTTTCTGGAAAATCACTTGGCTGTGCATCTGTAGGTCTATTTCTAGATTCTCTATTCTGTTGCATCTCTTTGTCTGTTCTTTTGCCAGTTACACACTTATCTTGATTACTGTATCATTAGTCAGGTGGTACAAGTCCTCTGTTCTTTTTAAAACAATTTTGGCTATTGTAGGTCCTTGGTGTTTCCATATAAATTTTAGAATTAATCTATTTTTACAAGAAAACCCCCAAAACCCATAGGTCAATATTGTGAATTTAGAACCTTACAGTTCATGAACTTGATTTTCCATTTATTTAGACTTTCCATTTATCCCAGTAATGTTTTACAGTTTTCAGCATAGAAGTCATGGGCATTTTTTTTGGTGTTAAATTTTCCTAAATATTTTATGTTTCTGCATGATAATTTAAAATGATATTTGTTTTACCTTTAATTTCCAACTGGTCACTATTAGCATGTAGAAACATACTTGGTTTTTGTATCATGCAATATTGCTAAGTGCACTTATTAGTTCTATTAGTTCTGGCAGTTTCTTTAGGATTTTTAAATGTACACAGTGATTTTATATGCGATACAAACAGCATTAGGGCCAGGCATGGTGGTTGACACCTATAATCCCAGCACTTTAGGAAGCTGAGGCAGGAAGATCACTTTAGCTCAGGGTTAGAGACCAGCCTGGGCAATATAATGAGATAATGAGACCCTGTCTCAAAAAAAAAAAAAAAAAAAGACAGCTGTATTTCTTCCTTTCCGATCTGTATGCTTTTTATTTCTTTTACTTGCCTGCCTACACTGTGTGAGATTGCCTGTAAAACCTTTGGCAGAAGTGGTGTTATTGGCCATCTTGCCTTGTTCCTGATCTTAATAGGAAAAGTGTTCATTATTTAAAGTGTAACATTAGCTGAAAATTGCTTGTAGATGCCCTTTTCATTTTGAGAAAGTTTTTATTCCCAGTTTTAAGCATGAATTGGTTGGAATTTTGACAAAATATTTCTCAGTGTCTCTTGAAATGATCATTAAATATATTTCTTTAATCTTTGGATGTGAATTACACTGAATTTTATAAGTTAACCTCACATTTCTGAGATTAAACTCTACTTGGTCATGATATACTAGCTTTTTGTACCTGCTTCATCCATTTTGCTAGTATTCAGTTAAGGATTTTTAAATTTATGTTCATGAGAGAAGTGTGTGTTATGATCTTCATTTTTTTATGTCCTTTTCTGGTTTTGATACCAAGGTTAAGATGGCTACAGAAGAATTGGGAAGTTTTCTCTTCTTCACTGTTTTTTCATAAATGTGTGTGTGTCATATTGGTATTAAGTGTTTGAGATAATTCACCTATGAAGTCATCTTTGCCTAGAGTTTTCTTTGTGAGAAGTTTAAAAATTTTAAATTCATTTTATTTAGAGGATATAATGATATTCAGATTTCCTATTTTTCTTGGGTTTTGATAAATTGTGGTTTTCAAGGAATTTATCGTCTCTAAGTTGTTGACTTTATTGGCATAAATATCATATCTACTTGTTCCTTTCATATCTATAAGATTCATAATGGTAACTTATGCTTTGTAGGGATTTTTGTTTCGTATTTTCTTGATAAGTCTTGCCTAGAGGTTTATCAATTTTGTTAATATTTTCAGAGAATCCATATTAACCACTTTTTATTTCATTTGTTTCTGAATTTATTTTTTTTTAACTTTGGATTTAATTTTTCTTTTCATTCCCTAAGTTAGAAGCACAGATCATTAATTTTACACCTTGTTTTTGAGATGGGCATTTGAATGTATAAATTTTCTCCTAAGGACTGTTTCAGCTGTTTTTATTATAATTCGGTTAAAAATGATTTATTTCCTTATGTGATTAGGCTATAGATAAAAAATGTGATATTTAGAAGTATTTTTTAAAAATTCCAAATGGCTAGAGATATTCCACATGTAATATTATTGCTTTTTTTCTACTTAAGTACTCTTTTGGTCAGAGAAAACAGTTTATAGTCTATCAATATGTATTGAATATCAAAAGGATTTTTTTGCATGTGTGCATATTGTCTTAATGACCTTCTTATGAAATATCTCTCTGTGCTAATAATTATCTTGAAATCTACCTTCTAACAGTAATATAGCTACACTTGCTTTCTTACACTGTTTGTACAGCATATCTTTTTTCACCCTTTTATCTGATTCTTTGTTTAAACTTTGTTTTTTTTATAAACAGCATATAATTGAGTTTTGTTTTTTAAAAATATGCTAGCTGTTGCTTTTTAAGCAGAGTTTTAGTTTATATATAATTATTATTATTTTATTATTATTACTATTTTTTTGTAGAGATAGGGCTTTGCTGTGTTGCCCAGGCTGGTCTTGAACTATTGACTTCAAACCATCTTCTTTCCTTGGCTTCCTAAAGTATTGGGATTATAGGCATGAGCCACTATGCCCAGCCAATCCATATATAATTTTTGATATGTATGGGCTTAAATCTGCCATCTTGATTTTGATTTCTAGTTTCCATGTTTGCTTTTCTTCGTTTTTTTGCTGTTGCCTTTTCTAATGATTTTTTGTTATGCCTTTTAATGTATTTTTTTAGATAGTGTCTCAGAGTATAACATGCATTTTAAAATAATCATAGCATCTGCCTTCTCAAAAACAAAGACCCTTAGAACAGTGGATGACTTCCAATCATCCTTTTGCTCTCTGTGCTCTTGTTATTATATATTCTAATTCTACATACACTATGAATGTGGGAATTACATGGCATTTGAACTACATATGTTATGAAGTAATTATACATGACTACTTTTACTTTATGAAATCAATAATCAGTAGTCTTTTAAAGAAATTTACTGTTTATTTACATACAGATATATGCATACATGTAGGTGCAACTTTTTTGGCTGTATATATATATTTATTTATTTTTTGAGATGGAGTCTCACTCTGTTGCCCAGGCAGAGTGATCTCAGCTCATTGCTAGCTCCGCCTCCTGGGTTCATGCCATTCTCCTGCCTCAGCCTCCCGAGAAGCTGAGACTACAGGTGCCTGCCACCACACCCGGCTAATTTTTTGTATTTTTAGTAGAGATGGGGTTTCACCATGTTAGCCAGAATGGGCCATATTTTTTTTTAACACTAAAGTATTTGTCCTTTATGGTTTTCTTTATTCTTTTCTGCAAAATGGTTTTTATCTTGTTCCATTTCTTTTAAGTTCCTTAGGCTGCCTTTAGTTTGAGCATTTCTTGTAATGCAGGTCTGCTAGAGAAGATTTCTTTCCTATTTTGTCTATCTGAAAATATCCTTTATATTGCCTTCATTTTTGATGGATATAGAATTATTTTCATAGATTTCCTCTTATACATCTTAAAGAAGTCATTTCATTGTCTTCAAGCTTCCATTTATTTTCTGATGATAAGTCATCCATTTTTCATATCAGTCTCTCCTCTCTTCTGTCGTCTTTCTCTTGCTGCTTTCCTTATTTCTTTTTAAATAATTTTTATGATTTTTTTTTTGTTTTGCCTTGCCCAGGGTTCCACTGAGGTTCTTGGATGTGTAGGTTTGATATTTCTTACTACCCGCTTTAGAAAATCTTAGTCATTATCTCTTCAAATGTTTCTTCTACTCCATTTTCTGTTTATTTTTTGGGACTCGAATTACCTTATGTTAGAGCATTTGATACTGCCCCTGGAGATTTCAGATTCTCTGTTTCACTTTTCCCACCGGATTTCCATTTGTGTGTGTTTGGATCATCTCTGTTGACACATCTTCAAAACCATTCAGTAGGAAGTTTCAAACCTTCCCACATCTTCCTGTCTTCTTCTGAGCCCTCCAAACTGTTTCAGCCGCTGCCTAGGTTATCTTTAGAGAGAAAGAGAGTTGGGGTGGGGTGGGATGGGGTGAGGAACTGCCAAACACTTTTAAACCACCAGATCTTGTGAGAACTCAGTCACTATCAGGAGAGCAGCACGGGGGAACCACTCCCATGATCCATCACCTTACACCTTACACCAGATCCCTTTCTCGACATGTGGGGATTACAATTCGAGAAACCCTCCAGGCAGGCCATGCCATCTCTGAGTAGGACACAGAGTAGCCCCTCGGATCCACCTCAAGGCGGACTCTGAGTCCTGCTCTCAGACTTCCTCATGAGTGCTTGAGGTCCCACGGACAAGAGTTGGAGGGCGGGTTCAGACTCTCTGTGTCTAGGTCTCCTAGGAATTCTAAACCATCACACCAGCCTGTGTTCTACCTTTAAAATTTTGTTAAAATTCCACTGTTTTCTTTGTCTGTGATGGTTTCCTTTGTCTTGCTGCTCCACCATGGATGAAAGCAACTGGTGTGTGTGTGTGTGTGTGTGTCTGTCTGTCTGTGTGTCTTTGTCTTCTGTCCAGGGAGTGGCTTGTCATTCTTTGGATTTTCATTCATTAGGTCTTTTTTACATCTTTGCTCTTAAATGAGTTTTTGAAAAACAATGATTTCATAGGTTCTCCATCTTGTTCTTATTGGTAGAGTGGGAATGATGTTCTCTCATAATTTTTTACATTCCAGGTGGAAGCAACAGTTCTCTAATGACTAATTGCTTGAATTCACTTTCATTGGAACATATAATCTTCTGACTGTCATTGCATATGTGCTCTATTTGAAACTTTTTTTTTTGGTGGACAGAAGAAAGAAGTTACTATAAAGACTTGACCTTGAGTAAAATTAGGCAACATGCTTTTATCATCTCTGGAAAAAATGCTTGATTCATAGATTTATACTTTTTTTCCCAGAAACCCTATGAGAAACTGATTACATTTCTATAACTTTAAAAACTTTTTTTGGCTTTAGCAGTTTCCCCTTCTCATAATAAAATGTAGGGCAGAACTTGTTTCATGCTGGGTTTTTTTTTTTTTTCCTTTTCACCATTCCTCTTAGAAAAGCAATAGAATATTCCTGATTGTTACCATTATAAGTTTTGGTATCTGCTTCTTTGTTTATTCACTTAATAGCTACTCTGTTGACAATAATGTCTCCTTAGAGTTGTGAATGTTTCTCTCTGCTTTTTTCTTTGTGTATTTTCTGAATTTATAAGCTCAGTAATCTGTCACTTAAAACACAAGGATAAAACCTGTCTTCTACATGGTTTGATAGAGCTATAGAACACGCAGTTGAAAGAGACTTAATAGATACAGAATGAAATGTAGAATACAGATAATAGGCAGTTTCTTATGCTTAGGCTGAGGGTAGTGCCTGATTGGTGATAGCATGTATTTGTATTTTTTTTGAATGAATGAATGAAAGAGGTTGAGATGCTGATTTATGAATTTAAGAATTCTTTCAAAAAGAATTTGTGAATTTAAGAACTTGTTTAATATTGTTTCTTCAGATTCCAATTCCCAAACTTAGGTACTACAGATAATAATTAGGGTTTTAGATAAAGATTATCCTGGCAGCTTGCCCCTTTTCACCTGGTTTATTTTTTTCCTTCATGAAATTTTTACTTTTGCCTGTGTATTCACCAGGAATCAGTTCTGACTTGCTGTATGTGATGAGTTATCCAGAGCTTAAAATGGTATCTGGAACTTAGTAGGTACCCAGATTGTAGTTTGGTTGAAGTGAGTTATTAGGTGAGTAAGAAAATGGCAGTGTTCTCAGCTGAACCAGTAGAATGCATTGCAGCAACATGGCTCCAAGAACCCCCAATCAGAACTTTCTCAGTTCTAATTCTTGCTCTGTAGTGACTATAACATTATAGTCACTAATGTTATCTTAGCTTCTCCATGAAACAAAGATGTGATTGCTATTTTTTCCCACCTTCCTCCCTTTCCACCCTTCTCTATCTCTAAATAAATTAAAAACAACAACAACAACAGCAACAACAACAACAACACGCCTTGAGACAGGTTCTTGTTGTTTTGCCCAGGCTGGTCTCAAACTGCTGGGTTTAAGCAGTCTTCCTGCCTCAGCTTCCCAAAGTTTATTTTTTATTTAAATGCGAATAATCCAATATACTTTGTGAAGTTTTCTGTTCTTTACTATTCTGAGATTCACCATATTTCCTTTACATCCATTAAATTTTATTAATATGTCCTTTGTTTCAAAAACTACAGAATTTTTATATTTTGGTTTAACAGTGTGTTGCTATTGATTCTGCGGTTTGAAATGTGTCCAGTGTTTCTCAAAGTCTCATTCTTTCTTACTGATGTCCTAAGCAATTGATTATTAGAAAAGAAAAACTGGAGAAATTTGAAATGGTTGAAACATGTTGTAGCAAATGTTTTATTTTTCCTACACTAATACTTTAGAGGCAGGGAATCAGTAAATAGAAAATGAATATAAGCAGTCTTTGTGAGAAGATGGGAACCCAGCCTTATTTAATACTAGTGGCTGATCCCTTTCATGTTAAAGTAATGCGTTGCAAGCGTGAAGTGTTCTGAAGAATGTATACTGTGATGAGTTAATTCTCAATAGTGGAACTGTTTTGAGTTATCATTACATTATTTGCCAAAATATAAGCAAATGGAATTCTTTCCTTGTGGATGATCCATTTCTACTTAATCTCTCATCTTTCAACAAATTTGTTCTCTGCGGGCTTCCACAAAGGGCTGTGTGGCTCAAGTTTGAGTCATTGTGCTTGGAGGCAAGATATATAATAATACTTTACTTTTTATGCTTCTTTGGATTTTTATCCAGAAATAATATGGCTGTTTGATCTGAAGCCTGATAATTGCTTTTTCCCTTACTTCAGTATTTGTACTTCTAGTCATAACTCTTTAAGCCCTTCATCATTCAACAGTTATTTCTGTGTTTTAGGTTACTAGAATCAGTCATTCTTCTTCCTGTCCAGCATCTCTATTTGCTGCTCTATGTGTAACTGGTGAAGAATATACAACCATCTATCTTGAGTTAATATTATTTTTCCTCCACATATGAGCATCAGTGGAAAACTTTAGGGGAAAACAAAAAGGAACTAGAGAGGACAAGGAATTTCCTTAGGCTCATGGTCTGACTTTCTGACTTTAAGAGTGTAAGTATATGTAAGTATATTAGGTCCTTACTTGCTACAGTGGTTCGTGGTTGTCACTGAATTCCTTTACTAGTTACTGATGGTATATTGTAGTTGATCTGTCTTCTATTTGTTATTCTTGGAGCAACAGCTTTCATACTTATCATTTTGTTGCCCATGGCATGTAGAAGCACTTCTGGAATATTTCCCAAGCCCATTCATTGTTTCTTTTTTCATTTTTGCCATTCTGTGTCATCCTTTTAGTCTTCTAATATCTTTTTGCAGTCAACTCTTGCCTATCTTCAGTCCATTCTCCACCCAGCAACCTGAAAACAAAAGCAAGAAGGGGGAAGTCTACCCCTATGATCCAGTCACCTCCCACCAGGCCCCTTCTCCAACTTTGGGAATTGTAAATGCTACATGAGATTTGGGTGGGGACCCAGAGCCAAACCATCCCACATGGCCAGGGAGGCCCTCGGTGGCTGTACCCCAGTCTGCCTCCACAGCTTTCCATTGTGCCACTCTCCAGCAGGCTCATGGCGCCAGTGAGGAGGCTGATCTTAGTTCCTCCAGAGTGTGCTTTTGGTTCCCCATGCACCTTCTCAGCTTAGGGGACAACTCTGCATTCAAAAAAAAACTTTTCTGAGAGACTGCTTTTTAAAGAGTAGTTTTCAGTTCACAGTCAGAAGAGGAAGATAGAGATTTTCCTTATTCCCCCCAACTCCCACACATTCATAGCATTCCCCATTATCAACAACCCCACCAGAATGCTGCATTTGTTAGAACTGAGAAACCTACCTTGACATATCATAATCACCCAAAATTCATAGTTTACATTAGGGCTCACTCTTGAGTTGTACATTCTATGGGTTTGCCCAAATGTATACTGAATGTATCCATCATTCTAGTATCATACAGAAGATTTCACTGCCCTAAAAATGTTGTGCTCCACCTGTTCATCCCTTTCCCTCCAGTCCCTGGCAACCAGTGATCTTTTTACTGTCTCTGTAGTTTGACCTTTTCCAGAGTGTCATCTACTTGAATCACACTGTATGCAGACTTTTCAGATAGGCTTCTTTCACTGAGTAGCATACATTTAAGCTCCCTCCATGTCTTTTCATGGCTCAGTAGCTCATTTCTTTTTAGCACTGAATGATACTCCATCCTCAGGATGTACTACAGTTTATTCTCTTCACCTAGTGAGGACATCTTCGCTGCTTCAAAGTTTTGGCAGTTGTGAGTCAAACATAATTTGGTAGTTGTGAATAAACATCCACATGCAGGTTCTTGTGTAGACATAGTTTTCAGTTCCTTTAGGTAACTACCAAGGAATGTGATTGCTGTGTCCTACAGTAAGAGTATTTTTACTTTTGTAAGAAACAACCAGACTTTGAAAGTATACCATTTTGCATTGCTACCAGCAATGAATAAGAGTTCCTGTTGCTCCACATCCTCTTCAACTTTTGGTGTTGATGTTTTGGATTTTGGCTATTCTAATGAGTGTGTTGTATTTCATTTTAATTTGCATTTCCTTGATGACATCTGATAGGGTGCATCTTTTCTTAATACTCCTCTGCCATTTGTATATTCATATGTATATTCCATATGACCCAGTAATTCAGTTTCTTGATATATACCCAAAAGAATTGAAAGCAGGGGACTAAACAGGTATTTATACATCTGTGTTCACAGTAGCACTGTTTGCAACAGGCAAAAGGTGGAAGCAATCCAAGTGTCTACGGATGTTGTGAATGGATAAGAAAAATGCCATATATACACACACAATGGAATATTAGGCTTTTATGTAGCAATTCAAAGTTATTGTTCAATGGGTACACAGTTTCAGTTTTGCAAGATGAAAAAAGTTCTGTTAATGGATAGTGGTGATGGTTATGTAACATTGTGAACATATTTAATGCCACTGAACTCTACAGTTAAAAATGGTTAAGATGATAAATTTTAGGTTACATGTATTTTGCCACAGATAAAAAAAAAAAAAAAAAAAAAAAAAAAAAAAAAAAGAAGTTACGACAGTTAAATCTTAGGAAAAACTTGCCTTTTAGTGGCCAAGGGGTAACCTGATCTGTTACTGGTGTCTTTCAGGCCTGGCGTTTCCTTGACCATGCAGGCATTTTCCGAAGAGGAAAGGAAGCAGTGGTTGGAAGCTTTGGGTGGAAAGGAAGCTGTAAGAATAATCAATGGTTGAGTTTTATTTCAAAGCCTTTAGAGTTGACTTGCATTCATTTTTATGTTATTTTTGTGTAGTATTTGAGAAAAGTTCCCTGCTGAAACAGGTATTCCAAAAATCATCGTGGGAAGCATTCAACATTCTAGTAATTTGGCTTGGGCAAGCAGCAGTACATATAAGACTGGTGTATCATTAGTTTTTATTTCTGTATTTTCTTGACTTGCCACTCTGATTTGCTTTGCTTGAGGAAGTCGTCTAAATTCTCAATTTTATCTTTCCTACTTGACAGTACTTTGGGTGATGAACACAATAAATGCCTGCAATGCATTTTGATCTCAGTGGAGATGGAACAGGAAATGTGAGATAGTGCAGGCAATATTATAAGTGACTGCTGTAATTGTTTTGCTTGATGTAACAATTTAGAGTTTTATCTAGTAGTTTACAGTATGCAGTATTATGTAGCCTTAGTGAATGGGCCTCTGTATTCAGAGTGCTTTGAGGAATAAATTGAAGGTAGTGGTATAGATCCAGAGGCACCAGGATTCAGTCTGTTGGCCACTATTGAAACACTACTTTCATTTTGGTGGACTAGTGGCTTTTGAGAGTTGAGAATTTGGCAGATCATGTATTGGGGATTTAGTGAGGATAATTATAGAAAATGCCACAGAACCAATGTAAATAAACTCTACTTAAAGTATGTATGACTCTAAGTAAACTGCCATTGCAGGTACCAGGCAGGCTTATCTGGAAAGCATTTGCCAGTTCAGCATTGTTGAGGAAAAAAAAAAAGAGTGTGGTTTGAAAGTAGAGGAGGGATCATCTAGAGCAGAAACAGAGAGATTTCAGAATAGAGCTTATGAAATGGGCAAAAGCTAATGTTAACTCCTGGTAACAGAGAACGCATTGGTGAGTGTATAGGAAACGAGAGCAAGGAGGCTGATCAGCAGTGCATGTGGCAATCTTGAAGTACTTGGAAAATGAAAACCCAAAGTAACATAGTATAAAAATTGATGCTATATTGGGGCATGTATCACTCTTACACACCCCCCTTCCCAAAACCAAGCATCCTTGGTCAGATTTGGGTGTCATCTTACCATATATGGGATGCATTTAGCCTCTGTAGTTTTACTTCTATTGATTGATTGATGGAATCTCACTCTGTTGCCCAGTCTGGAGTGCAGTGGCGTGACCTTGGCTCACTGCAACCTCTGCCTCCTGGGTTCAAGTGATTCTCCTGCTTCAGCCTCCTTAGTAGCTGGGATTACAGGCGTGTGCCACCATGCCCAGCTAATTTTTGTAATTTTTAGTAGAGACGAGGTTTCACCATGTTGGCCAGGCTGTTCTTGAACTCCTGACCTCAAACGATCCACCTACCCTGGCCTTCCAAAGTGCTGGGATTACAGGCATGAGCCAGGAGCCACCACACCCAGCCTTATTTCTATTTATTCTTAATTTGTCATTGAAATTTTTAGCTGTGAATCAAGAGTATTTACAGTGTTGATGGTTACTGAGACTCCAAAACAAGTTATACTAATCTTCTTTAGTAAAGACAGCACACTCACTAGAATGTATCTCCTCAGAGATGCAGGAAGTATATTGGATTTGCATCCATTAAAATACAGAAAAAAATAATGGTACTTTGGAGAGTCAGTATGCATAGTGAAAAGACTAAGTCATTGAGAAATGAGTCTGTTGGCAATGTCAGTGTAACCTTGAAGACATATATAACCTCTTTTTTAGAGTCAGGAGCCAAGTGATTAATTCAGAGATACACAGACAAAGGCAAGTCTGCAGAAAAACAATATTCAGCTATGTATTTATATGGGGACACTGAAGGGACTGCATGTTTTTGGTGGGTGTTGTAAGCCTTGCAAATAATTTGCCAGCCTTACAGTTCTTAAAGGTTGCCTAGAATTATCACCGTGCTATTTCTGCCGTACTTACTTAAGTTATCTCTTTAGGTAAATACTGATTTTTAGAAATATTGGTGAAAACATGAGCTCCATCTTAATGGTTAGAATACAGCAGTTTCCTTATCACTTCATAGCTGTATGGCCGAGTATTTCAAGTATACACAAAGTTTCAATAAATCCCTTAAGGACCCTGCCCCCTTTATCTTATTTTTACTCATTTGATATACTTCAGGGAAGAGAAAAAGTAGTCTCAGAGATGTTCCTTTTTGTTATTATCTTTGTATCTGAGCATGTGATAGTGTGTTATTAACTGAGAAAACACAGCGCACTATCTGCCTGAAGTTAGTGTTGGATCCCACATGTTTAGAGCTCACTCCCACAAGACTGCCCGACTTCAGATTCCCATCACAAGTCTGGACCCTCCCATACTTCTGGCTAACTGGCTATAAATTGGGGGTTCCCGTGAACCCCTCATCAGTTTAATAATTTGCCAGATTAGCTCACAGAACTCAGAGAAATACTTTACTTGTATTTAGTAGTATATTATAAAAGTTACAACTCTGGAATGGCCCAGTGGAAGAGATGCATAGGACAAAGTCTGAAGTGAGGTTGAGGTGGGTGCACGGAACCCCCATGCCCTCGGTGGGTACACCAGCCTCCCAGCACTTCCTCATGTTCACCAACGCGGAAGCTTATCAGAGCTCATTGTTTCAGAACTCTATTGCCAGCTCACTGCTGAAGAGATTGGTGGGTAGGGCTGAAAGAAATATCACTGGGTCTTTGTGGTATTCAGCCCCATCCTGAGATGGCCTATCCAGGGGCTCTATAAGAAGTCACCTCATTAGCGTAAACTTACATGTGACCAAAAGGATTTTGTTATGAATAACAAAAGACGTTCTTATTACTCAGGAAATCCCAAGAGTTTAGATGCTATGTGTCAGGAAGTGGGGATGAAGACCAATTTCTTATTCTAACACATTAACCAGTATCAAGCTTATAAAAATGTACTTTTTTTGTGTGTGGTCCTCAGTGTGCCTACTTGAATAATTTTTGCTGATTTGATTAAAAAATTGTTTTTCCATTCTATTAGCTGTCCCATAGTTTTAATACAGCCATCATCCCAAGACCAGAAGGAAGTAAGTGCTCATTTATAAAAATGATTGTATTCTCCTTTTTCCATCTATTACTTTGTGTACATTATGGATGTCAAGCTGTTGCTGGGAGCTTACTCTGTGCACCCTCTATTATATAGAGGGGTGTTACATGTAATAATCCTCTATTGCATATATTCTGTTTTACTCAACGGGGACCTCCTAAACATTTCTTGGACTACTGTAGCCCTTGTTGATCTTTCCCATCTGTGGGCTTTTCTTTTCTTTTTTTGATACAAAGTCTTGCTCTGTCACCCAGGTTGCAGTGCAGTGGCATGATCTTGGTTCCCTGCAGCTTCAACCTCCTGGGCTCAAGTGATCCTCCCACTTCAGTCTCCTGAGTAGCTAGGACTACAGGCTTGTACCACCATACCTGGCCAATTTTTTTTATTTTTAATTTTTTTTTGTTGAGACAGGATCTTGCTATATTGTCTAGGCTGGTCTCAAACTCCTGGGGTCAAGTGATCCTCCTACCTCTGCCTTCCAAAGTGCTGAGATTACAGGTGTGTGTCACCTTGCCTGGCCTATGGACTTTTCTATGAGTCTTTCTCTAAGAAAAAAAAAAAAATTGTACAAAATACTTTCTCTACATTTACTTTGATGTTTATTAACAATCACATAAGAGTTTCAAGTATGCAGCCTTCAACTTGTCTGAGTTAACTCCTGTGGGTAAGAGCTGTTTATATTGAGGCCCTGTTTCCTACCCTTGATATGCTTTATCTTTATAGTGTTGGACTACAGGCTATACAAATAGTTTATCAGTGCACATTGGACAATAGCGACAACAATTAAATTTATTCAAATATTCGAGGACAACGATCTTCACATGCCACTGTCTGTACTTGAAGAAAATGAAACATGCCCAGCTCTGTACCCTTGATTTTTTTTTTTTTTTAAACATAAAAATGTGATCAGATCTGCTGGGTTCCTGACAAATTTACTTTTGACATATTTGGAGAAATTAAGCTACATTTATCAAATGTCCACAGTTTGTAAACACTGTGGTTATGTAACATAGGATTCCAATATAATTGTGATCACTTGAGCCAGTGTTTGAATAAAAGACAACTCTTGTAGCCTGGCACTGGTGATTGACAGGATGCCACAAGCAGCACATCCCCTGAGGCACCTTCTTACCCCTCTTCCTTCTTCCCTTCTCCCTCTCTCCTTTGTTCTCTTCTTCTTCTGACACCTTTTCTTCCCTCCTCCCTCCTCCTCCTCCCTTTCCCTTTCCTCATTCCCTCCTCTCCCCTTTCTTTTTCCTTCTTTTTTTTTTCCCTTCTTATTACAGAGACGTTAAAACATGTCTTTTTTAGAAAACAGTTTTGCTAAGAAGAAATAAATACTTCCATTTTATAAAGCTTTGTGAATAGTGGATTCTTGAGCGTTTTAAAACCACTGCCCAATTCATTAAAATTCTCTTCAAGCTTAGCATCATGGGTTATGTATGAAGTTTATATTTATGGATTGTTCTTGTAGCCCTTCTGAGAGCCAAGGATTAGTGTTACTGTTCCCTAGGTTCTAAATGCAGTGGCTAAGGGTACTTTTCTTAACTTAATTTTTGTTGTTGTTGGAGATGGAGTCTCGCTCTGTTGCCCAGGCTGGAGTGCAGTGGCGCGATCTCAACTCCCTACAAGCTCCGCCTCTTGGGTTCACGCCATTTTCCTGCCTCAGCCTCCCGAGTAGCTGGGATTACAGGCACCCGCCACCACGCCTGGCTAATTTATTGTATTTTTAGTTGAGACAGGGTTTCACTGTGTTAGCCAGGATGGTCTCGATCTCCTGACTTCGTGATCCGCCCACCTCGGCCTCCCAAAGTGCTGGGATTACAGGTGTGAGCCACTGCGCCTGGCCTCTTAATTTTTGAAACAAGAATTGTCATTCATTAGGGTATGCAGATATGCCAGCCTAATCATAGATAAGCATCTATATTAGAAAAAGTATAAAAATTATATTTCCAAAATAGCCTGCTCTGCCATATGAATCATCTGTTTTAAATTTATTATGAAAATAATAAGATATTATTTTAAAAGCTTGGAGCATGGTGTAAAATACCAAATTTTAATTCAAGCTCATTGCCCAAATATTTTTAAAAAGCTTTTCTTAAAATTTTTCCTCCTAGGTTTTTTTTTTTTTTTAAAGGATTGTGTTCTTAGATTCTCAAGTAATTTAAGAACATTCATTCATATATATATGTATATATATAATATATATATAGTTTTCTTTAACTGAGCTGCTGTTAGAATTTTTGGCAAAATATATCTTAACTGTGTCTAGATAGCTTCCCTTAGAGATTTGTATCACTTTCTTTTTGACTTTTAAAATGAATTATAGTTATTAATTTTAAAATTATTTTACATTACAAATATGTATATTATTGTTAAGTAGATATCCTGATATTCCAGCAAGTGCTCTAAATATATGAAATTCCTTCCAGGCATGGTGGCTCGCACCTGTAATCCCAGCACTTTGGGAGGCCAAGGTGATTGGATCACCTGAGGTCAGGAATTCAAGACCAGCCTGGCCAACATGGTGAAACCCTATCTCTACTAAAAATACAAAAAATTAGACGGGCGTGGTGACAGGCAGCTGTAATCACAGTGACCTGGGAGGCTGAGGTGGAAGAATCGCTTGAACCCAGGAGGTGGAGGTTGCAGTGAGCCGAGATTGTACCACAGCACTCTAGCTTGGGTGACAGAGTGAGACTCCATCTCAAAAAAAAAAATTAATAAAAAAAAAATATATATATATATAAATAAAATTCCTGTTTATATTATTTAAATAGGGAATACATAGCCTTAAGCTTTTTTTTTTTTTTGGAGACCGGGTATTGCTCTGTCACCCAGTGCAGTGGTATAATCATAACTCACTGCAGCCTCTACCTGCTGGGCTCAAGCTATCCTCCTCCTTCAGCCTCCTGAGTAGCTGGGACTATAGGCACCCATCATTAACCCTGGCTAATTTGAAAACATCTTTAGTAGAGGTGGGGCCTTGCCATGTTCCCCAGGCAAGTCAGGAACTCCTAGGCTTAAGTGATCATTCTCCCTCGGCTTCCCAAAGTGGTGGGATTATAGATGTGAGCCACTGTGCCCATCTGCCTTTAGTTTTTTGATAGTAATCTAAAAATTAGTTTGGATTTAAATAATTTTTCCTATTTTTAAAAGGAAGAGAAATCTGATAAGTAATTGTACACTTAATGTTTTAAACTTTCTTGTAGGTGCACAGTTGGATAAAATGGGGTTCACAATTATCAGAAAATGCATCAGTGCTGTTGAAACACGAGGTAATATGATTGAATCATTTCATTCATGAGAGGCTGTAGGTATGTAAAATCTAAAAGTCATTAAAAATCCTTTTTGCATTTAAGTGTTACAGAATGAAACGTGTTAACACAGAATGCTCATTCTGAGTATCAGAAGGATCAGTTATTCATTTACTATGACAATGAGGGATTTTCCTTTTTATTTACATATTTCTTTCCTATATTAAAACATGAGGTCAGTGTTGAAATGAGAATTGTCTTAGTCTGTTAGATCTGCCATAGCAAGATACCACAGATTGGGTGGCTTAAAGAATAGAAATTTATTTTCTCGTGGTTCTGGAGGCTGGAAGTTCAAAATCAAGGCGTCAAATTCAAGGTTTCTTCTGAGGCCTCCCCTCTTGGCTTCCAGGTGGCCACCTTCCCGCTGTGTCCTTAGATTGCCTTTTTTCCTGTGCACCCATGTCCCTGGTGTCTCTTTTACATGTCAAAGTTGCTTCTTATAAGGGCCTATTACATTAGGGCCCTCCCTAAAGGCCGCCTTTTGACTTAATCACCTTGTTAAAGCTCCCATCTCTAAATACAGTCACATTCTGAGAAACTGGTGGTTAGGGCTTCTACATAAGAATTTTAGGGGGATACAGTTCAGCCCATAAGAATCCTTAGAAGAATCAGCAGTGATGTACAACTCATCGTAATCACTTTTTGTTGAAGCACTCTGAAGATACTCTCCATCCTCCATTGTTGTGTGCGTCCCCGTTTGAAAAAATCAGCTTGCCAGACGTGGTGGCTCACGCCTGTAATCCCAGCACTTTGGGAGGCTGAGGTGGGCAGATCACCTGAGGCTGGGAGTTCGAGACCATCCTGGCGAACATGGTGAAACCCCATCTCTACTAAAAATACAAAAATTAGCTGGGTGCGGTGCACACACCTATAATCCTGGCTACTTGGAAGGCTGAGGCAGGAGAATCGGTTGAACCTGGGAGGCAGAGGTTGCAGTGAGCCAAGATCGTGCTACTGCACTCCAGCCTGGGTGATAGAGCGAGATTGCATCTGAAAAAAAGAAATCTGCTTTATTGAGGTATAATTTGCAAACAGTAAAATTCACTGATTTTAACTGTACAAACGCAAGAGTTTTGAATTGAAAACATACGCAGTTGTGATACTATTACATACATAGAAAATTTCTGTTTCCCTCACTGAGTTCTTTTGTGGCCCCTACCTCCCTCCTTTCCTGGGTTTGCTGCGTTGCTTTTTTATTTTTATTTTTATTTTTTTAAGACAGGGCCTCACTCTGTCACCCAGGCTGGAGTGTAGTGGTACAGCCATAGCTCACTGCAGCCTCAAATTCCTGGGCTCAAGTGATCCTCCTGCCTGGGCCCCCCAAAGTGCTGGAATTACAGACAGGAGCCACCATGCCTGTCCCTGAGCTACTTTTTATCACACATGTTCTGCCCTCCCTGCCCTTTTTTTTTTTTTTAACATTTTCAGCATTTTTGTACAAATGGAATCATGCAGTTTATAGTCTTTTGACTCTGGCTCTGTCTGTGTAATGCTTTTGAGATTCATTGGTTGGGTGGATACTTAGCTCTATAAATTTCTGTTTATTGTCTGGTAGTCTGGTAGTATTCCATTATATGGATATACCACAATTTGTTTATCCATTCACCTATTGATAAATATTTGGGTTGTTTGTGTTTCCATTTTAAATTTAAGGAAAGCTAATTCCTCCACTGACCAATAGCCCAAAACTTTTTTTTTTTAAGTCTCTAAGCAAAAATTGGGCCCTTTTGCTATGCAGCCATTCCAGCAGACTTTGGAGAAACTAAATATTAAACATTGCAAAACAGGCTATTTCTGGAGGTTGACATTCTCTTTGTTTAGAGATCTAGTGAAGTATGTATGAATGGAATATTTAATTCACTCTCATATATTCTGTATTCCAGTCTGACTTTAGATGCCTTAGTGGGAGTGAAGTACTGCCTTCACATTCTCTCTCCAAACAAGGTCTTTGTTAGAAAGATAGGACTGCCACCTGTGAAATTAGTGTGTAGGCTATTGGCGGAGTAGGAGCTGCTGTATGATTTGGGGATTTGCCCATCAATAACAACAACCTATGCCACAGAAAGCCATTCTTGCCACATTCTCTTACAGTGGCAGTTCACACTGACAGGTTTTCATTCATTTCAATCTGCACTGAAGTTGAGCCGGCAAATTTGTTTCTTATCCTGGTACCTTGAAAGAATTTCAGAAAAACCCCTGCGATCTTAGTATCTTTCACTTGACACTCAGGTTTCTTTTTTTTCTGAGTTTCTTAAGTAGAACTTTGTGTCATTTGCATGCTTATTAATTTGGATAAATTCTTTCCCAAAAGGGCATGTTTTATACATACTTATTTTTGCCTGAATAGATGCGGATCTATTTAGAAGGCTTTCTGATTGGTATGTGTGGTTTTATGGAGTGTTACGTACATTGAATGACATAAATATATATTGGAATCTGGATGCATTGAATATGTTTTTATAAGTATATAGATGTTGAATAGGTCTACACATTTTATGTTAGCTTTTTTCATTTAAAAATAAGAGACAAAAAGCATATATTTTTCTTTTTGAATATTTTTCCCCCCAAAGGTCTTCCATTACTGAAACTTTTGCTTTCAGTGGAATAATAGACTAAAAATAAGAGTTTAAAAGAATCAACAGTCAGAACTTATTATTGAAAATGATGAGGACAGCTGGGTGCACTGGCCCACACCTATAATCCCAGCACTTTGGGAGGTTGAGGTGGGAGGATTGCTTGAGCCCAGGAGTTCAAGACCAGTCTGGGCAACATAGCATGACCTTGTCTGTATAAAATTTTTTTTAAAAAAATTAGCTGAGTGTTAAAGTGTTTGCTTGTAGTGACAGCTACTCAGGAGGCTGAGGTGGGAGGATCACTCGATCCCAAGGGTCGAGGCTACAGTGAGCTTGGAAAACAGGTAAAGAGACGGAATAGTTGGTAAATAGCATTAATAACTATTGTACACTTCTTGAGTCTACATGACTAATGACCAGAAGTATTTAATGAGATCTAGTTGAAGAATTACTTCTAATCACTGTTTTCATGTTCTAAGTATGATTATCTAAAAACTAGTATTTCATATGGTTTAGTTAAAGCCATTAGCCTTTTTCTTACCTTTTCATTTCGTGTCTTTCTGTTTTTGATCTGACTGCTTAGAACATATTTATTGGAACATAAACACAAACCCCAAAGACTACTGTGACAATACTTACTATTTAAATGGATTTTTTCTTAAGCCATCTATTCAGTGTGTGTGTATGACTTATGAAATGTTTCATATTTTTCTCCTATAACTTTGTCCCATGGGTTGCACCAACCAGAAAAAGTTTTTAGCTTTGAGCACAAAGTAATTTTTCTCTAATTGTTTTTGTGGCCAAAAGTTTATTTGCCTTGGCTGGGGATAAACTGGAGAACTGGCAGTGCCCTGATTATTCACAGGACAAATACTTAGGAAGCCTGAACATCATTAATTGGATTCACAGGAGCAATTTCTGTGGCTCTGTAGCAGAAACTCCGGTGAATGGTAAAGATACAGGATCCATTGCTGATGTTATAAAAGGAAGTGATTCCAGTGTCCACATCCAGGAACATTTCTACATGGTATAGCTGCGGGGGCATATCTAGAGGGTAAAGGCACAGTGTACTGCCTAAGAAGGGCTCTTCTTTTCTCAAACCTAGAGACTGGAAGCCAAGTTCTGAAGACAGTGGAATTGCCCATTGTTAGTATAATTCACAGATTGTTAGCAAACATCCAGATCCCATTCTTTGCTTGCCCCCACATCTGCCTCCCAGTATTGGTGGCCAGAGGTGAACTGAGGGGAGCCAGGATACAGATTATGTGTTTGAATCTCTCAGCGTATTCTCTGTGATTCTTTTAGAAATGTCCCCAACAAACACACCTTCGGTCATCAAAAATGATACAGTGATTGTTCCTGTGTCACCATCAAAGATCGCATGCACTTGGAACATCAGCATCCTTTGATTCAGGTGTAGGATAGCTCTCAGCTGGGGCTCTACTGCCTTTATTTGGAAACTGTCTTCTCCAGCTGGTAATTGGGCCTGATGGCATTCTTCAGAGTGACCACAGAATGGAAGAGCCACAGTGGACCTTCCCTGTCAGGTTCCTTGAAAATTGAGCTAATGTATTGAAGGCAGCAGACAGATCCACAATTTAGGGACATGGGTTTTTTAAGATACGATAAACAGACAACACATGTACATCTCTAAATTGTTCTGTCATGGCCACTTGTCTCCTCCACTAGCTTCTCCTGTGTCCTCCAGCTGCTTCCACTGACAGCTTGATTGTGAAGTGAGCTCCACTTACAAGATGCTTGTATGTAGAGGGTCCCTTCCCACTGTGTTCACATTCTACTAATCCTCTTTAATTCAGTCAAATTTTGATTTAATTCTGCCATAAATTCATTTTTTTCTGAAGCCATAGACAGATTACCATAAACAAAGCAGATCATTTTAACTTAAGAGTTTCAAAAAGTAATATGGACAAAATATTATCTTATTCTAGATTAGGTCGTATATTTTATAGATGTTGATAGAAGAATAGGGTTATGACTAAAACTTTTGAAATGAAATATTTGACTTTGAAATTAATTTTTGTGAATGGAGCTAATTTCAAGTAGTTTTTGATCATGAAAATAAAATCTCATTTTGATTAATTTATCACGTTTACTCAGAGGTCTTTCCTAAAGTTGCATTTATTAAACCAGTCATTTATTCAAAATGATGAATAAGATGATGAAGATACCCACTTAGAAGTTTATTGTAAAAAAATCATAAAACTGTTCACCTGCAATCAGGCAGCCTTAGGGACCTGTATTTTGTTTGTTTGGTTACAGTATCAAAACCAAGGTCTTTTTATAATCTTACTGCTTCCATGATATCACAGCATATGTATATATAAAACGAGATACATTTATTTAAATACACTGGATTTTGAAGGCTGAATAAGAAAAATAATTTAAACTATCTCATTAAGGTTTTTTTTTGAGATGGAGTCTTGCTCTGTGGCCCAGGTTGGAGTAGAGTGGTGCGATCTCAGCTCACTGCAAGCTCTGTCTCCCGGGTTCACGCCATTCTCCTGCCTCAGCCTCCCGAGTAGCTGGGACTACAGGTGCCCACCACCATGCCTGGCTAATTTTTTGTATTTTTAGTAGAGACGGGGTTTCACTGTGTTAGCCAGGATGGTCTCAATCTCCTGACCTCGTGATCTGCCTGCCTCAGCCTCCCAAAGTGCTGGGATTACAGGCGTGAGCCACTGCGCCTGGACCTCATTAAGATCTTTGAAAAATGTTTTTATGATCAGTGTAAACCCATATTGAAAAATGATAAAACATTTTGCCGATTGAAATAGTTTTGACTTGGTTCCTTTTACTTTATTTAGTATGGCTACTAGAAAACATATAATTGCATTATTTGGGTCACATTGTCTTTCTGTTGGCCATCCCTGGTCTGGACTTAGGGGCCCTTCAGCTCCCTAGCTGTCCAGCCTACCTGGGGCACAGACCCATCATGGCAGCTATGAGGTTGAGTAAGCCAGTTGGGGAAATTTAATTCACCATCACCGAGAGTAGCCCAAGCTATGATTGACTGAGAGAAGAAAGAATATGTCATGTCTCTCACATGGGTACTGAGAATCTAGTCCTGCCTGTAGCTCCTAGAGCAGAGGACCAAGCGTCTCTAAGGACACACATTGTGCCTGGCATTGAGCTGGCCTCACACAGCACTTGCTGTATTAATTATTCAATTATTGGGACCTTACTCTCTCATACTTACCTTTTGTAGAAAACTAAGAATTAAAAAAGAAATTACGTAAGATTGGACTCATTTTTCCTCTTCTACTAAATTCTCTTCTGGCCTCCAATTGCTTCTGAAGGTGGCTCAGTTCTCCTTACCTCTTTCTTAACATGTTCTTTTAAAAATGACATTTGACATTTTTATTAAAAACTTTGTGATATTATTGCAGTATTTGCAAGGCTTCAGACAAATGTCTAAACTGTACTATCGTTCTCAGTACTCTTAGGATGACATTTTTAGTGTATAATGTATCTTAAATAACATATAACAAATATATGACCTATGGATATTAATATATTTTGGTAGGACTGGCAGTTATTTAGAAATTATTCTAGTTTTGAGATAAGAAAAACTCCATTTTGCTACAGTATCAGCATAAATTAACAAACCATACTTTTCCATAGAGTAGTTTGCTCATGATGTTTTGGCATATGTGGGAGTCACATCAGCTGGTCTTTCATCCATTTACCAAATATTTGCTAATAATACATACCAGCTCTACCACTAGGAAGTGACTGCTTTTTTATACTGAGCTAAAAGACTTCCTAAGGCAGTTGTTCCCAAACTTTGCTGCACATTAAAATTACCCGGGATCTTTTAAAAAAATTTTGTTTTTTCTTTCTTTTTTTTTTTTTTTTTTTTTTTTTGTGGAGACGGAGTCTCTCTCTGTTGCCCAGGCTAGAGTGCAGTGGCACAGTCTTGGCTCACTGCAGCCTTCATCTCCGCCTCCCAGGTTCAAGTGATTCTTCTATCTCAGCCTCCTGAGTAGCTGGGATTCCAGGCGTGTGCCACAATGCCCAGCTAATTTTTTTGTATTTTTAGTAGAGGTGATGTTTCACCATGTTGGTGAGGCTGGTCTCAAACTCCTAACCTTAAGTATCTATCCTCCTCTGCCTCTCAAAGTGCGGGGATTACAGGCGTGAGCCACTGCACCTGGCCTTAAAAATGTTGATGCCATGCTCTCATACCCTGTCAGCCTCTTATACCCTGTCAGCCTGACTTAATTGCTATTGGATGTGGACTGGAAAGTAGGATTCTTTAAATTTCCCTAGGTGATTCTAATACATAGCAAAGTTTGGGAGACCATTGTCCTAATGGAAGAGTTGCTTGTGTGCTGGAGAAGTGGGATACACCATTGTTATCTTCATGTTGAGTGTCCTGCTACATGGGGAGCTTTTCTCTTAACATCTTTTAAAAAATAACACGACCTGGTTGGACATGGTGGCTCATGCCTGTAATCCCAGCACTTTGGAAGGTCGAGGTGGGTGGATCACCTGAGGTCAGGAGTTTGAGACCAGCCTGGCCAACATGGTGAAACCCTGTCTCTACCAAAAATACAAAAATTAGCTGGGCATGGTGGCGGGTGCCTGTAATCCCAGCTGGTTGGGAGGCTGAGGCAGGAGAATCACTTGAACCCATGGAGGTTGCAGTGAGCCGAGATTGCGCCACTTCACTCTAGCCTGGGTGACAAGAGCGAAACTCTGTCTCAAGGGGAAAAAACAAAAGCAACAGGCTGGGTGTGGTGGCTCACGCCTGTAATACCAGCACTTTGGGAGGCCGAGGAGGGCAGATCACAAGGTCAGGAGATTGAGACCATCCTGGCTAACACGGTGAAACCCCGTCTCTACTAAAAATACAAAAAAAAAAAAAATAGCTGGGTGTCGTGGGGGCGCCTGTAGTCCCAGCTACTTGGGAGGCTGAGGCAGGAGAATGCCGTGAACCCGGGAGGTGGAGCTTGCAGTGAGCTGATCGCGTCACTGCGTTCCAGCCTGGGAACAGAGCGAGACTCTGTGTGGAAACAAAAACAAACAAACAAACAAAAAATCCCTGCAACCTAAATCCAAACAAATCAGCAAAGTCCCAAAGAAAATAGCACAACATTCTTTTTGTTCCCTCAATAGCAGAAGACTTATCGTATTCTAAACCCTAGTTCTAATCAGAAGCCAGTCAACCAGTATTTATTGGAGCATCACAGGACATGCATAGTCATGCTCTAGGCCTCTGGGATATGTGTTCAATGCTGGTTACATACAATCCTTGATTTATTAGTGGCTGACAAAACAAAAGATTTGTAAGTAATTGAAGTGTACCAGATGATCAAAATGTTGCAAATTTGCACCGATTAAGAGAATATGAGTGCATGTTGAAGGATTGGGAAGAATGTGATGTTAATTGAGGACTGTCTTTAGGAGTAGGCTTCCTCAGGTTTAAAGGATGGGAAAGTATATTTTGGCGTTTAGAGGAAACTCAGCAAAGATATAGAGAAAGGGTGACTGAGAAAAGACAAACTTGGTTGTGAAGGAAACATGGAGAAACAGTAAAAGCAGGTAATCAGGCTTATGCATTTGATTGTAAAGGAACTGGGTAAATACTAGAAGGTGATAGGTAGCAAAGAAACAGGCATTCAAAAAGTAAATATGAAAACTAATATTGGTAGTCATGCATGGGATGCCCCAGGGTTCTGCTTAGGATGCAGTATTTATAAGTGAGGTAACTGATTCTGGATAATAGGTTTGGCAATGGCGTAGATAATGCAGATACAGCCGAATGATTTTGCTGAGGTCGTACCAGTCACATTTAGCAGTTGGTTATATGTAGATAAGAATTCTGCGAGGAATTTTACCTTGAAGTGTTAGTTTGGGTAATGAAGGATGTCAAGGAAATTGAGAGGTCCATGATCTCATACCGTATATTAGGAGCACTAGGGGTGCTTCTTGGAAATTCAGATTACTGGTCTCAGTCCACATCTGTTGAAACAGTATTGTTGACAGTTGGGTCTCTCTGCTTTAGACAATGAGAGATCCAATAGGAGTAGTCAGGTGGAGAGAAGAATTTTCTGATCTTCTGCCTTTCGGGGACAGAAGATGCCACAGGGGCTTTCCTGAGAGAGTAGGGTTTATGAAGGCCCTGGTTCATGGTGCCATATAGCATTTGGGATAATGACAGAGAGCATATGGATGTAAGGTAGAACTTCCATCCCAAAATGTGAGGTTGAGGGAAGAAATAACAAAATGGCTAAATGTAGTCATGTTTCGTTGTGTCAGAAGCCAAAAGCAGTTACAATTTCAAATGCATTTTAGGTGAATCTCAGACAGACTCAGAAGTGTTCATGGCAGCTCCTGTTCACTCATCCCACTGCTTTACCTCCAGTCCCTCCCACCTGCCATCTCTGTGTGACATCTGGCTTCTGGTGCCCTGTAGTCGTTTATTCCTATGTAGGAAAACATTCCCTTATTCTCAAGTAGCTTTACACCACCTTTCCTCTACTGTCTTGGTCTTGTTGAAAACCAACATTACTAACATTACTGTGCAACCACCATGATTTGTAGCTCTCTCATCATGAAGTCATCTGCTCTGCCCACGTCTCTGGAAAAAGACAATGGGCTTGGCCTTCTCCCCTGCCCCTCCTGCACCTCCGACATCTCTCACTCTTGAGCTGAGTTCTGCAGGGCAAAAGGAATTGTCCAGGTTTGCAAGGATGTGGGGTGTCAGAAGGAAAGAATTTTGGCAGAGGGATGAACGAGAGTCAAAGTGTAGATGATGGAAACAATGTGATGCATTTGGGACCCTAGGGCCATCAGGCAAGATAGGAGGAGCGGTAGGAATGGAGAGTGGAGGGAGGGAGGGAGGCACTCAGATTACTCTGCTGAAGGGTTGCCTTGCCTTTGAGTGATAAGGAGCTGTCAGAGTTAAGTTCCAAAGTGGTGCAATAAGATAAGCATTTGGAAGGATTCTTAACCTCTCAGACCCTTAGTTCCTTAAAAAAAAAAAAAAAAAAAAGTTTATTCACACTACCTCCCACCCAGCTTTGTGAGGATTAAAGAGCAAGTCTTTGCACATAGTAGATATTCATTAAATGCCCATCTTCATTTCCTTCTTCATCCTTCTCCTGCATTGTTTTAATCTTGAAATGTGCATGTGCCTCATTTGGCAGTTATACTGCCTGGTATTTTAAGTTATATTTTCTATGTTTACTTTGTTTCTGGAACTTTACTGTTTACTCGGAGAAAATGTCTTATTTATCCTTTGCTTGCCTCTTCTCATTTCTAAATACAGGCATGCCTTGCACACATAGTAAGCACTCAGTAAGCATTTGCTTTTTGCTTGAGTATTCAGATTTGACTAAAATTCCATATTGGTAATATTATGTGTCTCAACAATTTCTAAAGTCATTGGAAGAATTTATATGTGGTTGGAATTGGTACTTTCACATAACATGTAGGATTGGTTTTCATTCCTTTATGAATTTATGTCAGCATCCTTCTGAACTGCAGGTAATATATTAGACATAGAAAAGTACATCATGTTATGTGTGAAAGAGTCTTATAGTTTCAGAGATTGGAGTGTAATTACATCATTTCTTTGAGTAAGTACAAATGAGCCGCTCCCCATGAGCAGTGCTTTGTCTCTTTCTGGGCCTGCATGACACCTAGGTGCAAGTACTATATGATACGCAAAAACAATGTAAGACTCTTTTGCTTAAAAACATCTTTTAGTTGCTATTTTTAAAATAGTCATTACCATTTAAAACCAAATTTGGATGCCACTTTTGTTTATGAAGTTTTTCTTAAAAAATCTTCCATATGTGGATAATTTGAATATTCACTTTAATTTTCTAGGGTATGGCATTAAAACGTCGATCTAGGCAAGCTGTCAGTTATCAAATTCAGCATTGTAACAAGCTGTGAATTCATGGGATAGAAGTAGGAAGCCACATATAAGATGTGACAATCTTTCATTTGTTGCATGTAAAAGCAAATTTATCTTCCTTTGCAAAGCAAAGTTTTAGATTTTTGGAAAACCTTACTGCTTGAAGATTGCTTTGCCTCTAGAGCACTTTGGAATTGTATGGGGTTCTCAAGATGGGCTCTGGTAGAAGATTACAATGTATAATTTCAGTATTAATCTTCAGGGGTATGGAAAGGAAGATGTCCAGAGTGAACCTGAAACAAATTTTACCAGTTGCGCGTTAATTTTAAATTGCCAAGGGCAATGAAGAAAATAAAGAACAGCTGTCTTCAGAAAATTTGCAGCAAGTAAACTAGAGTTTCTCTCTGTCTCTGTTTTAATCAAAATGGGTGTGAGGTGAGTGTGGGTGGAAATAGAGGACAGTCTTCTGTGGGAGGGAGCTGAAGAATCTTGTGGTGTCTGCAGAAATGCAAATGCAAAATTGAAATAATAAATCCAGGCAAATCAGGACTGAATATTCATTTTCACAATTAGTAATCTTATTTGTTTTAAGGAAACTGAGAAACTATTTGTTTCCAAATGAATGGTCACATTAAATTAATAGGGGCAGATCCTTGCTCTGAGATGGCGAACCCCAAGTCCTTGCCTTTACCACTCGTCTGTGTGGTTTGGGGTTTGGTTTAGGACTGTTACTGCTTTCCTGTTGTCCAGTGACTGTTTTTTGTTTTTTTTTTCAGCCCATGAATTCAACCTTCTTTTCTCTTTGTTACCTATGGTTTTATACATTTTCCTCCTCTTTATTTTTTTTTAATTTTTTTATTTTGATTTTTATTTTTTTATTATTATACTTTAGGTTTTAGGGTACATGTGCAAAATGTGCAGGTTTGTTACATATGTATCCATGTGCCATGTTGTTTTGCTGCACCCATTAACTCATCATTTAGCATTAGGTATATCTCCTAATGCTGTCCCTCCCCGCTCCCCCATCCCACAACAGTCCCCGGAGTATGATGTTCCCCTTCCTGTGTCCATGAGTTCTCATTGTTCAATTCCCACCTATGAGTGAGAACATGCGGTGTTTGGTTTTTTGTCCTTGCAACAGTTTACTGAGAATGATGTTTTCCAGTTTCATCTATGTCCCTACAAAGGACATGAACTCATCATTTTTTATGGCTGCATAGTATTCCATGGTGTATATGTGCCACATTTTCTTAATCCAGTCTATCGTTGTTGGACATTCGGGTTGGTTCCAACTCTTTGCTATTGTGAATAGTGCTGCAATAAACATACGTGTGCATGTGTCTTTATAGCAGCATGATTTATAGTCTTTTGGGTATATACCCAGTAATGGGATGGCTGGGTCAAATGGTATTTCTAGTTCTAGATCCCTGAGGAATTGCCACACTGACTTCCACCATGGTTAAACTAGTTTACAGTCCCACTAACAGTGTAAAAGTGTTCCTATTTCTCCACATCCTCTCCAGCACCTGTTGTTTCCTGACTTTTTAATGATGGCCGTTCTAACTGGTGTGAGATGGTATCTCATTGTGGTTTTGATTTGCATTTCTCTGATGGCCAGTGATGATGAGCATTTTTTCATGTGTTTTCCTCCTCTTTAATGCATCCACAGAATAGAAATGAAGAAAATTAATAGGACTGTATTCCATCCTTACAATAAATCATCTTGCTTCTGGGTGTATTTGGGGTTGGAGGTTGGGTAGGTGTCAGAAAATGACAATAGTATATTTTCAAGTAGTGTCGAAGGTGTTTTTAGAACAGAAGAAACTTGGTGGAACTGTCTTGCTGCAGAGTAGGCATGCTAGGCTTTGTTTTTGCATTGCATTCTGATGAAGTCTGTGACATTTTATGGTACACTGTTAGCATAGTGGTGAAGAACATTAGCCCAAAAGACTATCTTGATTGTAATCTCAGTTTTACTCCATATTAACTCTGCCATGTAACCTCTCTGTGTCTTTTTTTATCATCTATTAAATGGGATAAGGATCAGATCTCCTTCATGGGGTTGTTGTGAGAACTAAAAGAGAATGCTTAGGACATTGGCACATGTTGAATGCCCAGTAAGTGTGAGTTGCTTATTTAGAGATAAATCTAGTCATTGAGGCCAGTTATAATTAAGTAGTGTCATTATTGATTTAAGGCTCTAGGAGATTGAAGAACTTTCTATTTTTTTTTTTAAATAGCAATTTACATTGGGAAATAAATCACCCAAATTCACTTTATCTGTTAATTTTATGTGGCTCTTAGAAAAAACAGCAAAATTAACTGGTTTGGCTTTTAACCTCCTCCTCTTCAGTGATTTGTGGACATTTGAGCATTAAAATATCCCGAGCAGTAAAATAGCCAGAGGCTCAGAAAGAACACCACGGTTTTCAGATTATCTCAAGCTTTTCCTCAGAAGCCAGACAAACACTACAAAACACCCTGAAAACCAAAAACAGGCATTCTTCCTCCTGGGATTTAGTACCTGCTACTGCAGCTGCTCTGAGGTGGAGAGGCAGAGGGCAGCAGCGAGACACAACATTAGGCCTTTTCTGATGTTTTCCATCTCTGCAGCAGGGGAATGAAAAGGAATCTTGCAAAAAGCAACGGCCCACTTTTGCCTTGAGTTTGAGTCTCTTTTCTGATTTATTGTAGTAAAATTTTGCTAGTACTTAAACCTGAGCTACATTAGAGATGAGCTGGAAAATCCTTTCCAGCTTACTTTAATACTTACCTATGCCTGGGCACACACATGTTAGATGGATTTTAGTTCGTAATTTTGGGATATTTCTTACAGGGAAGGTATTACAGGAAAAAGTATTAGAAATATGATTCCTGTTCTTAAAGATGAGCTTCAATCTAACTTCAAGACAGATTTTACTCTACTTTCATGTTAACCAGTTATCCTGCATAGTTCCACGGATACTAGTAGAAGACACAAGACTCCTGGATCTTTGACACAGGACCGTTTATTACTGTCAGTAGCTAGAGTAGTGCATTTTGTGCTCATTCCCTGAGCCCTGATTCCTCAGGGCACTGCAGAGATGGCCAGGTGATACTTATGGATGATACAGTTGGTTGTGTTATAGGAGGAAAAACTCTGAATGCAGGAAACTCAGATCTTTTATAATGGCCAGCAAGCAAGAGACACCATCTCTATTTGCTAAGGCTGCGAGCAACCCTGCTGTTTGCTCCAGAGGGTAGATACTGGAACAGAGGGTGCTCCTATCATGCTGGGGTGGTGTTGGTAGTGGTGAGTGGGTGGTATGATGTGGGGAGATGCTTTGTGAGCAGTTGTATCCAGAGAGTGGCAGATCCCAGGTGCTGTGCTGCATCATTTGCCTTAGCTCTTTCTGTAGGCTGTGGTGAGCGATTGACAGATTTGGATGGGAGTGTGTCTTGAGATCTTTGACAGAGAATAGAATCGGTGGGAATAGAATGGGGGTAAGATGGCAGGCAGGGTGGTTGCTTGAATTTGGGGAGTAATTCAGGTAAGAAATGATGGAGGTTTAAACTAGAGTATTTGCAATGGAAAGAAGGGATGGATAGGAAGACAGACTTCGCAGACCAACAGAATCTGATGACCTGCTGGTTATTGGAAGTCAGGGAGAGGGGAAAACGAAAACGGACTCTAAGCTTCCCAGACGAGGTGGATGAGACCTTTAGCCAAGGCAGAATGCAAGATGAGCAGTAGGTTTGGGAGGGATAGAGACTGGTTTTGGATATTCTGAATGCAAGTGGCATGTTATAAGAAATAGAATGAAAGCAAGAGGAGAGATGGCAGGAATTATTTTTAGAGAGGTAAGGTTTTGAGAGTGTAAGTCAAGACGATAGTGGAGAAAAGGACAGAATCTTTGTGAATGCTTCTATTTTGATGATGAGAGGAAGAAGAATAATGGAGACATAAGACCAGAGGGATAGGAGGAGAAGGAAGAAGGATGGTTGTAAGGGAATCCATAAGAGGGGAGATTCCAAGAAGGAAGAAGTCAGCTGTGTGAAATACTCTAGAAAGATCAGGTTGGTGGAGGAACAAGAAACAGCCATTGGGTTTAGTGGTTGGGAAGTCAAACTAAATAATAGCGAGGTTGTACTTGTTTTTTTCTTAGGTGTTATTCTTCTCACAAGAACCATATGAGACAGTTGGTATTATCCCCATTTGCATGAGCCCCTGAAGTGAAGAAACGTGATTTGATTCGTCTAAGTCTCAGAGGTAGAGAGCAGTATACTACAACTTGCTTCAAGACTGTGTTTTAAATACCCACGCTCTTAACCACAGTGAGCATGAGGAGTTGGAGACACTATAGTCTGACCTTTTTTTTGAGGATGTTGGAGAGATGAAGGAAAGAAAAACAGAAGACAAGCTGTTAAAGAACAAAGTTTTAAAGTTTGAGAGTACTGTAGGAAAGGGAAGTTGGGAGGGAAGATTTAAGTAAATCTGAAAGTGTTCATCTAGATTCAGGATTAAGCCATTCTAAAGTTACAGCTGCCTTTTTTCTGTAACAACTGCTTCATGGATTCTGAAGGTGCATCCTTGGCCTGAGAAAGATGCACTGTCTTTGCTGAGGATTGCTGCAACACCTCAGGAGGTCTCTTCATAGCAGACAAAATGTCAATACAGAATCTGCATATGACAATATATTAAAAATTTTAACGTATTGCATTTTATGTGTTTGGAGTATATCACACTCTCTCACACAGTCTCCATAAAACTCGGTAGTTGAGCAGATATATATTAATAGGCTCAGTTGCACATGTGGTATCAGAGGCCAGAACAAGGTAGGGTAAAGCTGTCACAAGTCACACAACTAGGCAAAGCTGGGGTTTGGAGCCTAGTCTCCTGGCTCTAAGTCAGAATTATCCTGTGGCAGCAGAAACAGGGCGAGAGGAAGAGTTGGTGGACAGTGCAACTTAGTGGTGATGGGAGAGCTTGATCCTACGGGAAGGTCCAGAGGCTGTGAAATACTCCTTTTGCCAAGGTTCATGCGTGAGGAAAAACTGAAGGGCACATTGAGTGAGTCACAGCCAGTGCCTGTATTAGATACTGGGATAGGGAGACCTCTGGGAGAGTGTGGGGCCCCAAAGGTTACTAATGAAATCGGAAACTCCGGTTACTCCGCCACTTTGCTCTAGGCCCTGTCTCGGCACTTTGCCAGTAGCTTGGGTAGAAAGAATAGCAACAAGTCTAGGGCATCTGGTCTGAAGCTAAAATGTTTTCTCTTGTGTTGCCTAGAAACTGAAAACGAGGCCAGCCACCTGTAGTATACAGTCCATTTTGACCGTAAGACAGAGGTTACAGCTAGTAAACTTTCTACCTTTCATATTTGAGACTTGGATTCGAGAGGATGAGACTTAGCATCAAGCCTTAGATGTATCTTTAGAAGCCTAAAATTGTCAGTACTTCCAAAAGTACGGGTTTAGACCCAGAAGTGGGTATTTGCTTTGCACTTTTTAAAATATTTCTCACCTTTCTCCTGGGATGGTACAATAGTGAGTGGATTTGACAGA
Organism: Hylobates moloch; assembly: GCF_009828535.3. Classification (NCBI taxonomy): domain Eukaryota; kingdom Metazoa; phylum Chordata; class Mammalia; order Primates; family Hylobatidae; genus Hylobates; species Hylobates moloch. The sequence continues at coordinate 138,977,800 of NW_026652278.1, forward strand.
CAACCCCAGTGGGCACAGCCACCCTCACGTGCCAAACTGTCTTGTTTCTGTGTTGAGTCCCTGGTTTGTTTGGGAGTGGGAAGACTGTGGGAATGAGATCCTAAGACCTTTCCTAAAAGTGCCTGCTGGTGGGGAGGCTAATCATCACAATACAGAAATGCGTTTACACAAAGAATAGGTGAAGGCGAACATGCCAGTGAAAGCAAGACTTATAGGAAAGGGAAAAACAGATTAGTTGGTGGCAAATAATAGCTGTCTGTAATGTTTTTCTATCAGCTGTTCAAATAATTATCATCTGGGGAAGAACTTACAAATGTTATTGGTGAGCAGGAATTGTATATTTTCCATGAGTCATTCTTGTTAAATAAATTTTGACTCTCTTCCCAGCATGTGCTTTATTTTACGAAAATGGGCTTATAGATTAAAGGACTTGGTTAGGGCATTTATATGTATCGTGCCTGGCTATTTTGCAATTAATTTTGAGTTTTATACTACAATTAAAGCTTTTAATGATTGCTTGGTATGTGTGAAGCTCAGGCACTTGCTTTATAAACATTATCTCCTTTAATGTTCACAGCAACCCAGTTCCCATCATTAACTCCATTTTCAGGTGAAGAAGCTGAGCACAGAGAGGTTGAATAACTTGCTAGGTCACATAGCTAGAAGGTGGCAGAGTTGGAAGCTTTCAGGATGTTGGTAACCTTAACTTGTAATAATTTATATCTTGTAATCTTAACACATTTGTATTTCCAAGATATATTTGTTTTTTATTTAAATGGAGGTACCAAGGTCCAGAAAGTTTAAAATGTTATTCAATATTATGTTGAATCTCATCTTTGTACAGCTCTACTTTATCTTCTGCCTCAATGCTTAGGAATTATCCCTTACCTGCTGCTTGGCAGTATTTGATGCACTGTAAGTGTTACAAATAATGCATTCTTCTCCCAAAGCTTTAGAATTATGTAAATACCCTATCTTAAATTTATGATGGTGAATATGTCCCTTTGATGGAGTAGAGAGTATCATTCTTCTGTCTGCTTATATTTAAAACCATTTTAATATAAATACACATTTTTGACAGAATGTTATAATGTTATGAATTGCTGAGTATCTTGGAAGAGTATCTTTGTGTATGAACCTGTTTATTTTTATGTAACCCAGTGCAGCAGATAGCCTAGAAAGTGTTTACTATACTTAACCAGACATTTAAACATTAGTGCTTACTGAGGACTAGTTATAAATATATGTAAGGAACACGTTATCACATTTTTGTAATCCACCTATGATCCGAAACAATATTCATGAGTCTCTTCTTGCTTTTCTTAATATTACCTTCATAATACATCATTCTTAGCCAGATTGCTAGGTATTTTCTCACAAGTTTTTCTAATTATTTCATGAAGAGTGCATTTTTCCTTCATTTTCAAGAATATTTCAAGATTAGCTAATGTTAGTAATTGTATAGGAAAATATATACATATAAGGCATCTAAAATAATGATTAATATTTTTATGTGCATAAAAGCATGTTTGTTGTATAACCCATAGAGTTATACTGTCTTTGCAGTGCTAGAGGGATATGCAAACCTATATTTGTATTTGTGCATACACATGTGTGTATATATATATGGACATGTGCCTCATTAATAATGAAATGTTAGACTTTTGATGTAAATCCTGTGAATGCCAGTATGAACATTAATGACCTTTTACCCCTGTTGTCAACACACCCGAGTGCAAATAAATGATTCAGTCCCTCCACAAATATTGATGAAGCATCTCATTCCATGCCAGGCAATCTGCTGGTTACTAGATGAGAGCTCAATGTTGGTTTATAGAACCATGGAATTTGAGAATGTATTTCTGTAGAATCATACGGCTGCAAAATCCTTTTTAATCATTTCATGCCTGTTACCATCAAAAGTGTTTATCTTTCACTTTGAGCCCTTCTCCTTTGTTGTTATATCTTTTTCTGTCTTATATTTTATTTCCGTATTTCCTTTACTGATTAATCATCGATATATTAATTGTTCATTTATTTTTCAATTCATTTGTTAAATGTATACCATAGGCTAAGGACAAGTTGAGGTATTAAGAATATAGAGCTGTCAGGTATAAAAACTGCACCTGAAGCTGAAAAGATAAGAAAGAACTTCTTGGCCTATTTAGTTTCAAGTTACTCTCTTTTAATTATAATTGTCTCTTTAATTTTACCCTGTGTCTTCACTTGATTCCACCTCACTGCCTAAAATATAAGTACTCAACAATTCCTGTGAAATTAACAGGAAATTAAATGTTATGTAATTTCTAGCCTATCTTCTCATTTATTTCCAGTTTTTCCTCCCTTTTATTTTGTATTCTTCTCCCTGCTTACCATTTCTATTTTTAAAAATTACCTGTCTTTTCTCTTCTGCTTCCTTTATTCTAATGCTACTTTTTGTTTTCAAATAATCACATTTATCTGCCAGTTGTAGCTACTCTAGCCTTTACCTCTCTTGTTTACCTGCATTTATCAGCCCTCTTAAGTTTTATTTTCCTTTTGCATCTGATTTTTTAACTATCCCAGAACATCTTATTTTCTGTCTTGCTTCTCCAGCCCACCTACAGGGACCAGTGGATGCCCACTAGTGCTCAGTAGTTCCATGCAGGTGTTTTCTGGAGCTGAATGGTCTCTGGCTCTGGTAACACCATTTGGGTTTGAGAAGGAAACAGTTGAGTAGAGATGATGATGAAACTTGACTGCTTCCCACTGTTTGACCCTCTCCTCAAGGAAGATGTAGGTGATGTGAGTAGTGCTCTATGACAGTGTTGTGGGAGATTGGAGGAGACAGTTGGTAGGAAGTAAGCCACATTTGATTTCACCTTATCCATTTTGCCCAGAGACAGCTGTCATCAGCTGCTCATCACTGTAGTGGAGATAAGCTTACCTGTTCTTTGCTAACTATCAGAACCAATCTCAATCTAATTTATTAAGAGAAAAAAAAAAACTTTGGGCCTGTAAACACATTGACCAGGTTATAAATTTTTGTTAAAAGTTAGAAAATATATCAATATCATCACTGAACATTTATATCCTGAAAAATCACAATAATTTGGATATTTTAACTTAAATTTTTCAGTTCTGAATTGTGATGTCCATTTTGGCCCAAGTCTATATTTATAGTTCTATATCAATTTCAAGTCAGATTAACCTAGCTATACCTATTCTGTGCCCAACTACTCTATACAAGGCACCATAAAAGCTATTAAAAGCAAAAACCAAGGTTGACCAAGTATCTTTCTAGGTAATATCTCTGTGTTTGGAGAGAAGGTGGAATACAGGTTCACGATTCTTCATCTGAAAATTCTGAGGCTTGGTGTGTTTTGGAATTTAGACCTTTTTAATTAAAAAAGATAATAGATCATTCAGAACATAGGCACAGGCAAAGATTTCGTGATGAAGATGCCAAAAGCAATTGCAACAAAAGCAAAAATTGACAAATGTGATCTTACTAAACTAAAGAGCTTTTGCACAGCAAAAGAAACTATCACCAGAGCAAACAGACACCCTACAGAATGGGAGAAAATTTTTGCAATATATCCATCTGACAAAGGTGTAATATCCAGAATCTATAAGGAACTTAAAATTACATGAGAAAAACAACCTTACTGAAAAGTGGGCAAAGGACATGAACAGACACTTCTCAAGAGAAGACATACATGTGGCCAACAAACATAGGAAAAAAAAGTGCAACATCATTAATCATTAGAGAAATGCAAGTCAAAACCACAATGAGATACCATCTCAAGCCGGTCAGAATGGCTATTATTAAAAAGTCAAAAAACAGATGCTGGTGAGATTGTGGAGAAAAAGGAACACACTGTCGATGGGAGTGTAAATTAGTTCAGCCATTGTGAAAGACAGTGGCGATTCCTTAAAGACCTAGAGGCAGAAATACCATTTGACCCAGCAATTCCATTACTGGGTATACACCCAAAGGAAAGTAAATTGTTTTATTATAAAGACACATGCATGCGTATGTTCACTGCATTACTTTTCACAATAGCAAAGACATGGAATCAACCCAAATGCCCATCAATGATAGACTGGATAAAGAAAATGCAGTACATTTAATATACCATGGAATACTATGCAGCCATAAAAAGGAATGAGATCATGTCCTTTGCAGGGACATGGATGGAGCTGGAGCCCATTTTTCTTAGCAAAGTAATGTAGAAACAGAAAACCAAATATCTCATGTTTTCACTTACAAGTGGGAGCTAAATAATAACACAGGGACACATGGGGGGAACAACACACACTGGGACCTGTCAGAGGGCGGGGGAGCGGGGAGGAGGGAGAGGCTCAGGAAGAATAGCTAATGGATGCTGGGCTTAATACCTGAGTGTGCAGCAAACCACTATGGCACACGTTTACCTATGTAACCTGCACATCCTGCACATGTACCCCTGAACTTAAAAGTTGGAGATAAAAAAATGGAAAAAACAATAAAAAGGTAATATGGGACATACACTGAATAGAATATTACATCTCCAGGCAGGTTTGGTGTGGAAATTACTTTTAACATGTGAAATATGAACATTCAGAGTGGAAAAAATACTTAACCTGATTTCAGGTCATGCATTTATACTTTCTCAGCTTCAGGATTTCTTTTTGTTTTTAAAAATTATTTCAATCTCTCTGTTAAATTTCCCCAAAAAATTTCTGAATTGATTCTCTGTGTATTCTTGAAGTTTATTGAGAAGGAAGCTCATCTTCTTTAAATTTCGTAGAGAGATCGCACATCTTCATCACTTTAGGGTTGGTCTGTGGTGCCTTATATTGCCTGTTAGATGAGGTCATATTTCCCTGAATGTTCTTTTAAAAGTTGTTTATTTTTTTAGGGACAAGGTTTTGCTATGTTGCCTAGGATGGAGTGCAGAGACTATTCACAGGTGCAGTCATAGCACACTATGGCCTTGAACTCCTATGCTCAAGCAGTCCTTCTCCCTCAGCCTCCCAAGTAGCTGGGATTACAGGCACTCGCCACTGTGCCAGTCCCTGAATGCTCTTGATGCTTGTAGGTGTGTGTGACAGTGTCTGTGCATTGAGGGATTAGCTATTTATTTTCATCTACCCAGTCTGGCTTTGTGCCTGTTCTTCAGAGGGCCTTCCAGGATTCTAAGCTGACTGACTCTTGGGTTTCCTGAGCCTGTGACCACTGCAGCTGTCTCAGCACTAGAGGATGCTCTAAGCCCAGGCTTGCCACGAGTCTCTTCAGGACTCAGAAGTTGATGTGGCTTTCTGCCCCAGATGGACCTGGGGAAGACCCCAAAAAGGTACTGGGACTGTGTGGGAATACTGGCCAAGACCTGAGTCCAGAAGACTGTTCTAGGATGTGTCTCCCAGCAGGTCTCTGCATGGTGGGATGAATTTCTGACTGTAGCAGAATGGGCTGGAGTTGAGATGAGGCCCTCTTGGGATCTTCTCTGGGGCAGAGGCTGGAGAGCCAGGCTCTTTGGGTGTATGTCTCCTAGTAGGTCTCAACACAAGATTGTTCCCTGATTGCAGTGGGAGGGGCGGGAGCTGAGCCTGGGTCCCCTTAGGATCTGTTGTGGGGCAGAGGTTGGCAAGCCCATCTGGAAGGCTCTGGCTCCCAGGCTGCAAGACATGGGTGAGTCTCCCTCTGGGTCCCTGTGCAAGCAGCTCTGAGCTGGGACCTTGGCTGAGGGGCCCTGGAGCCAAGCCACAGGGCAAGTCTCAGGTTCACTGCTGAAACCACTGTTAGTATGCAGATGAACCTTTTTGCCAAAGCACCAATGTGCAAGATTCCTTTTGGACCCCTTGGCAGATAGTTTCAGCTGCAGGCTCAAGGCCAAACAGGGCTGTAGCCAAGTCCCTTGGAGGACTGGATCGTTGTCAAGCTTGAATCTAGGAGCAAGCTGGTGGCACATCAGCCACCTGGATGTTGGTCTGCACTCTCAAAGCGACCCTCCCAGGTCTTGGGCTCCACCAAGGTTTCACAAACTTTTACCTGAATCCTGAGATGCCCTCAGAGAGACTTTGATGGTGGATGGATGCAGAATTCTTACTGTCGTATGGGGATATGAGCAGGTTACTTTCTATGCCCCCATCTTGGTGATGCCACTCCTCTATCCATTAACGCTTTTGATTTTGGGAATTGCAGCTAAGATTGTGGACTTGTTTTAAGATGTACCCTGGTGGGTGCAGTGGCTCTTGCCTGTAATCCCAGCACTTTGGGATGCCCTGAGGTGGTAGGACCACTTGAGCCACGAGTTTGAGACCAGCCCAGGCAACATAGTGAGACCTGCTCTCTACAAAAAATAAATTCAGCCAAGTGTGGTAGTATGTGCTTGTAGTCCCAGCTAGTCGAGGGGCTGACATGGGAGGATAGCTTGATCCAAGGAGGTCAAGGCTGCAGGGAGCTGTCACCACACCACTGCATTCCACCCTGGATGACAGAATGAGACCCTGCCTTAAAAATAAAAAATTTTAAATGTAATCAAGTGTTAAATTAAAAGGAATCAATTATGAGTTATGCTTAGAAGAAGGGAGTATCACTGTGGGCCTGTGTCAAAAAGGGGATTTTTATCCGGTTTTGAAGGTTTAGATGGGAATTTTACTCACTGTCGAATCTTGGGCAACCAGAATAGCACCTGGCACATATCTGATGAATAAATATATGACAGTTGAATAAATCTGTGAAGAGAAGGGGAAGAGCATTCCTGCTGGGGAGACTTCAGCCTGAATGTAGCCGCAGAGGATGCAATGAACTTGGTTATTTGCGGGTGATGGTCGAGCCGTCTGTTGTGATTAAGTTGAATACACTGCAGTCCCTATAGGAGGATGAGGTGAGGCCCGTCGTGGATGTGTGCGTGTGTGTGCCTTACATACTTGTTAAGGCTAGAGGATGTGGGCTGGATCTGAAGGCTTGCCCTTAAATGGGGATCCAGGGGACGTTAGATAATAATAGTGGTTTGAAAATATAGAAGACAGTGTTCAGAATGGATTATAGCTGTGTGTTTCTTTTTAGGGATTCCATAATAAATGTGTGTGCATGAAATTCAGGACTGTGTTGAAGAGGCAGAAATTAGTCTGAAGTCTGAAGAAAGAGTGGACATTGACTTGTTGCATTTGGAAAGTGACAGGGAAGAAGTCAAAGATTTCAAATTTCTAATACTTGTTGATCAGAAATAGTGATCCCTTTGGTTGACAGGGAAATTTGGAAAAGAAGCTGGAAAGGACATGATAAACTCACTAATATGCCTTGGTGTATTGGTTGGTTTATATCCTTGAAATGTATTTGATGCCTTTTATATGAACATATATGTGTTCATAGATAAAAAGTATGTTCCAGCTCTCATTTAGTTCAGAGCCTTTGAGAACAGTGTAGCAAGAAATAGAAAATCGAACAAGACTTGAGTGTATGTATTTTACGTGCTATTTCCAAGCTGCTTTTTGTGCAAGGTTTATTTAAATTTCATTTAAAAATGTAGAAACTGTGTTGAGTAGCTTTAATTCCCCCTTGCACCTCTCAGTATGCATTAGCAATTAACTCTACTTCTCTCAGGTTGATGAATTTGAACTTGATCAATTGTTTGATAGTAATTACCGGCACAGAGTGATTATTATTGCCGAAGTGACATTCTTATTTCATCTCTCCATATAATTCAGGCCCTTTTCACAGAGGCATGTTTGCTTGAATGCAAAGTATGATTTGCTCTTTTGGCTTCTACCACTGAGGTCAAACTTTTTAAGGTTTCTTAACTAGAGTAGTACTGAAACCCTCTGATATTTTAAACTATCTGGACATGCCCTTCTGGCTTCCAAAAAGAAGGAAGGAATGAGGCTCAGTCTTTTTTCCTGTATCAGGCTCAAAAGGTCTCTGATTTTTGTGTTTTTTGGCAACTTTCTTTTCTTTTTTCCAACTCCTGGCAGGGCTGTGCGGCCTACTTCTCCCTTGCAGTCACTGAGTGCTCCCCCTCAGGAAGGTGTGTCTCTGCTGCTGTGACTCCTTAGCGTTCTGAGAAGACTTAGGTAGACTAAGGGCTAGCCTTTACTCTTCTGGTTCTTTAAGCTCTAATGAGATAGAGAGTAATTATTAGCTTGCTTGGGCTGCCATAATAAAGTATCACAGGCTGGGTGACTTAAACCAGGGGTCCCCAATCCCCAGACCATGGCCTATTAGGAACCAGGCCTCACAGCTGGTGAGCAGTGGGCGAGCCTTATGGCCTGAGCTCCGCCTCCTGTCAGATCAGTGGCGACATTAGATTGTGATAGGAATGCAAACCCTATTGTGAACTGCACATGTGAGCGATCTAGGTTGTGTGCTCCTTATGAGAATCTAATAATAAATGTAATGCACTTGAATCATTCTGAAACCATCCCCCCACCCCAGTCGGTGGAAAAATTGTCTTCCACGAAACTGGGCCCTGGTGCCAAAAAGGTTGGGGACGGGGGCTGCTGAATAAACAATAGAAATCAATTTTCTCACAATTCTGGGGGCTACAAATCCAATATTAAGCTATCAGCAGGGTTGATTTCTTCTGAGGCCTCTCTCTGGCATGGGGATGGCTGTCTTCTCCCTGTGTCTTCTCATGATCCCTCTCTGTACATGTCTGTGTCCTCATCTCTTCTTACAAGGCCTCCAGTCATGGTGGATTTGTGCCCACCCTGGTGACCTCATTTTAATTTAATTACTTTTTTTCAAGACCTTATTTCTAAATACAGTCACATTTGGAAGTACTGAGGATTAGGATGTCAACAGATGAATTTAGAGGGATACAATTCAGCCTATAACAGAAGGAAAAATAGGACATTTGCAAAACTTAAAAAATAAGGAATAAAAAGCAAAGAGGATTTATATTCCTTTGGGTATATACCCAGTAATATAAATCGTCCTATTATACACACACATGCACATGTATATTCATTGCAGCCCTACTCACAATAGCAAAGACATGGAATCAGCCTAAATGCCCATCAGTGATAGACTGGTTAAAGAAAATGTGGGGTCAGGCATATTGGCTCATGCCTGTAATCCCAGCACTTTGGGAGGTGGAGGCAGGCAGACCACCTGAGGTCAGAAGTTCGAGACGAACCTGACCAACATGGTGAAACCCTGTCTCTAGTAAAAATACAAAATTAGCTGGGCGTGGTGGAGCATGCCTGTAATCCCAGCTACTTCGGAGGCTGAGACAGGAGAATCACTTGAACCTGGGAGGCGGAGGTTGCAGTGAGCCGAGATTGCTCTATTATACTCCAGCCTGGGCAACAAGAGTGAAACTCTATCTCCAATAGAAACAAAATGTGGTACATACTGTACCACGGACTACTATGCAGCCCTAAAAAGGAATGAGGATCATGTCCTTTGCTGGGACGTGGATGGAACTGGAGGCCATTATCCTTAGCAAAGTAATGCAGGAAAAGAAAACCAAACACCGCATGTTCTCAGTTTTAATGGGAGCTAAATGATGAGAACTCATGGACATATAGAGGAGAACAACACATACTGGGGCCTATGGGAGGGTGGAGGGTGGAGGGTGGGAAGAGGGAGGGGATCAGGAAGAAGAATTAATGAGCACTAGGCTTAGTACCTGGGTGATGAAATAGTCTGTACAACAAATGCCATGACACAGGTTTATTATCTATGTAACAAACCTGTACATGCACCCCTGAACTTAAAAGTTAAAAAAAATAGTATATGTAACTATAATTTTTAAAAAGGCAAAGAGAAAAAGAACAAAACTTGACAAGGAAGAACGAATGCTTCTGTGTGTGCGCTGTGAGTTACAATCTGTAGGACACGTGTTAGTATCATCTCATTTCCCTCCCAGCATAACATAGGGTATAGGATGCAGTCCTTTATCTCAGATACAGCATAGAGACTCTGAGAGGTTTCCTCTTTTCCTCATGAGTGCCTGAACTGACTTGAATCTAATTCTTTAGACTCTGACTAGTATTCTTTTCATCACTCCGAGCAGGGAGGTGAAAAAGTAAACCCTCGTGGGCAAATTCCAGGGCCTTTTGTTTTGTTATTTTGTTTTGGAAACTTTGGAGATTAGAGGCATCATCTGCCTGTCAGCCAGTTGTGTTCTTGTTACCTTTAACATTCGTAGCGGAGAAAATAAACACACAGCCAGAAAGCTGCAACTCGTTTGAGAAGTAAATATAAGTCACATTTTTTGGAAGTCATTATTATGAAAATTTTCAAGCATAAAAAAGTAGAGAGATTGGTACAATGAATTCCCATATTCTCATCCAGATTCAATAATTATCAAGATTTTGCCACAGTTGTTTTGTCTATCCCTTTTTCCCTCTTAAAGCAAATGTAAGGTTACTTTCACCCCTTTCAGGATGCAACTTTAAACAAATGGAGATTTTCTTACCCTTAATGTCACTCAGTTTGCTAATTGCATAAAAAATGTCTTTTCATCATTGATTTGTTCAGATCAGAATCCAAATGATAAGGATATTTGTTCAGCATACCAAATTATGTTTGACAGTACATTTTCTTTTATATGTCTCTTGTTCTCAGGGAGAATTCGTTTTCAGATTTCTCTAGAGAGAGAGGATGCATTGATTTGGTTCATTTTGCAGTATACTTTGTGGTGATATTGATTTGAAGTTTCACAGCTCCTCACTGGACAGGACGTGTAATAACTTTAAAAAAAAATTACAGTTTTGCTTTAGTTTTGAATGAATTTCCATGGTTTTCAAGAATCATCCAAACAATGATTTCTTTCTATGTACTAATCATCACCATATTTTTAAAAGGCTAAAACTTTTGAAAAAAAATGTAAACAAGTAAATGCAATAAACATAAAAGTTTTAGTGCATCTTTACAAATTGGATTGGTATTCATTTCAATGTATCCATGATACTTAACTAACTTATTAACATTGAGGCATTTCATTTTTGTCCACATGGAACATTGTTTGCTGAGATTATTTTTTTAACCACAACTTACAGATGAAAAGCTAGTAAAACAAGTTGTTAAACACTTGCTTTTTCCAAAGGTTATTTTTATAGTTAACAGGAATGCTGCTAATGTTAGTTAGCAAAGATTTTGAATGCAACTGTTTGATGGCTTTTAAAATATGATAGTCTTCTATTTTGCTAATAGTTTGTTTCTTCCCATAGGTATAAATGACCAAGGATTGTACAGAGTTGTGGGGGTGAGTTCAAAGGTCCAGAGACTTCTGAGTATGTTAATGGGTATGCCTCTTTTCTAATCATTTTTCCATGTGTTATTTGTGTATGTTCATTGACTTCACAGCTTAATATTTCATAGTAATGTAGAGAATACTTGTCATTCCATTCCTCTACTTTCTACAGGAGTTTTCTGCTGAACAGAGACAGTTGACCCACAGAAGTAGATTAGTATTTGCATCAGCATAGATTGTCTATTACCTCTTATTAAGAAATGAAAAAAGAATGCACCCCCTGGTTGACTATCTTCCTGTGCTTGCTTCTCACAGGGAAGTGGCAGTCAGGCCTCTATGATTTGCGTGGCGTCCAAATAGCCTGTCCAGAATTGTGACAGTACATTTGGTTGGACAAGACCACTGGGACTCGCTCATTTTTATGGAGCTTCCAAAACTGTCATTTGACAGCAAGGGTCTGATTCTCAGGGATTCATTGGTATTCACAGTGGCTTGTTTGTAGTTCACACCAGGCTCTCCTCCAGAACCATGCATGCTCCATCTGTGCTGATAACACAGTGTTCTTTGGCATCGCAGACTAGAGGAAGCCAGAAAGTGAATTCATTTCATTACCCCAGACATTATGTGAATGACAAAGCGCTTTTACATTACACACTGCTGTCAGTTCATTTCCACCTGTAAGACACTCCACTTCTCCCCCACCCCAAAACAGGCTGCCTCTTGAAGAGTGATGATAACTTATCAGGCTAGAGGGCCTGTGTATCAAACCAATCTGTCATTATGATCTTGCTACATATTAATTTATTTGATACCTTACTTTAATTAATCAGTATTAACAATGCCCTCAGGTGTGCTGTGAATGCATTCCAACCTGTCTGCATTTTAAAACATTATAGCAAAGAGTCATTTTTAGGAAGCATGAGCCAAGTTGAATAAAATCAACTGTCATGCTACGGATAGGATTGCATGTTTGCCTATATTTGAATTAAGGATTTAATAAGCAACAATCTTTTGTAAGCTATTAACCACAGGAGAAATTGCCCGTCATCAGTTGGAGAGCCTTATTAGAATACATTCGCTTCCATAAGCTGTTTTCATTTTCTGTCTCTCTGGTTTAACTTGGGTGTGCAATTTTGGCAGTCAGATTTTCCTTTTTACCAATAGTGGTCTCCAAATTAAATAGACTCAGGTTGCCAGTGGTTCAGTAGCAGCTGGAAGAATTTAATGGGACTACAGCATCTGCTTTTACTTAATTTTAAAATTAGAAACACTTCTTTCATTTCCAAGATGGTGTTATGATGATTAGAACTGGAAGAGTATATTGATAACAGAATGGGAAATGTGGACTGAAAGGCACATTTTGCTGGTAAATTGGTCCTAAGGACCTGGCATTATTTTTATTATCATCTTGTTCCTGTTCAAGGAAAGTTTGAACAAGGGTTTTTCTGTGGTCACCTTGAAGTGCTAAGCTGTCTCAAAATTTGTTGGTCATCTCATAAAATTCTACGTGTACAGCATTGCTCAACTCAGTGTGGTAGTTTGCTCTGCTCATGGGAAATGTCCCAAGCCAGTCCTTAACTTACAAGGTGTTTTTAAATATCTAAACCCTCAAAAAATTCATGACCTGGAAAACTGTTTTTACTTTTCATGAGCCTCAGAGTAGAGAAGCCCAGGACATGAGTGTGACACAACCTCACACATATTGCTGGCAAGGGAAATGCTTATGTTTTCAGTAATACCATTCTGCAAACAGAGGAAAGTTAGAGAACTGATGTGAAACAGATACTGATTTGTTACCTCCTCATTAAGCCATTCCTTTAAGAGGGTTACACAATATACATTTGTTTTGAGTAATCTATAGATAATTCCTAGTGTGAATTTAAGATTATCAGTCAAAAACTTCGGATTTTCATTAGCATTAGTGCCGTTTTCTTATTACCTTATGCTACCAATACAAACCTTAGCCCTTGACAAAATATATTTATTTGCTATTTCCTAATCAATTCAATGTTTCCTTATTTCTTTTATCCTGATTGAGTGGACTTGTCTCTCTTTTCTGGTGTGTTTTTTCCCTTCATATTGAACACTGATTGAGTGTTCAAATGGAAATAATTTAATGCCTCTTCCAAAAAAAGGGTTTTAGAGTTTTGAGTAGTCATGTCTACATAATCTTAGGGGTATTTTTCTCCAACTCTTCACATTTTGCTGCATTGTTAAAGGGTTACATGTATATCCTGAAGAAGAAAAAATTGTGTGGGTCTGCCAGATTTTTAACTTTGCTTTTTAAAAGCAATTAGTGTTTATTATTATTCCGGCAGGTAATAGGTTTATTTCAAATTTGAATTTTTTCAAGGAACATTTTGTTTGTAATGCATTGTCTTTGTAGAAATGGGAAATAATTTAATTTTTAAGTATTTGAGAAACAGTCCTAAGCCATGTACTATTTTTTGAGGAGAGCTGCCATTTATCCAATTCTCTGTAGTTCTTGAGAGCTAATTATTTACTTTAGAATTTTTTATTGCCATTTTTACACAAAGTACTTTGTATTGTTTGTTAAAGTGTTTTAAGTCTTCTTTAAATACTCATGTAAAAGTTTATAATGATTTCTAAAAGGGTATATGCTTAATCTCTTGCATGTTTTTTCACTTGTCTCTTTTTTTCTGGTGTGTTTTTCACTTCATATTTCATATTAAAATAGAGAAAAATGTTTCTTTCCATTATCCTCTCTGTCGTCCTTCTCCTGCCCCTTTCTTCCCTCCTTATCCTCTTTATTCTCTCCCCCTTCTTTCCTTCTCCCCTAACTTCCAGCTGGCATGAAATAGCAATGACATTGACCATAGAAAACTGTCTAAATAGAGAGGCAGTTATTTTCCTCGAGGCCAGGTAAAGGAGCAGGCAGCTGCCTTCCTCTACCCGGTGATGAGAGGGTATTCTTAGTTGTCTTCCCCTCTGGGAGCCTAAGGCAACTATCTGCTGATTTCCAGCAGCCTCTGAACCTTTCCCTGGACCAAGTTTCTTAAGTTGCTGAAAGAACATGCCCAACTGAGCAGACACCTGCCTTTTTCTTCCCCTTTGCAGCCTCTAAGACAGGGCGCACAGATTTGGTAGAAGTTGTTATTGTTTTTATACAGCAGAAACTTCGCACATTTGGGAAAGGCAGGGAGAAATATCAGATGAGTTGTCTTTAGGTGAGTCATGGTTTTTTAGTAAATGGAGTGAGAATGTAAAATATCAATTACGGTAGTTCATGGTAGATTAGAACTGATACGAGGTAGAATTGTTACGCATTCTTCCTTCTTCCCTACTTTAGTTTAAAACATTAGAGCAGAAGAAGAGGAAATTGTGAGAAAATGTGGTAGTAGCTTGTGTGGTCTGGTGAGCTCAGTGGTTAATTCTAAATCTGATTTGCAAGAAGGGATGGATGACTTTATTTTCACACATAAAACCACAGAAAACAAGAAATGAGAAGAGTTTTACTTGAAAACCATTACTTTGTTTCCTTTGTAGGACAGCTTTGTCGCATAGATTGGGGAAAAAAGTGAACTAACGTAGCTGAAAATTATAAAACATATTTTCAAAATTCATCCATTCACTGTGCTTTTTCAAGTACTTTAAAATTGGACCTAAGTCAGTGTTGAGTAGGGTGCTAGCAGCTGCATAAAATTGCACTTTGCATTTAGGTTGGACTGCAGATTTTCAGTTTCAAAAAAATGACCAGTGGTTACGTAAGTGTGAAACGTTCACCCAAATAAAAAGTCAACTCTTTTTATCTGTGCTTCTTAGTTTAGATTTTTAACAAACCCATGAAGTGTCCTTCCCTGATCAGAAAGGAAGCAAATTGTTTTTATCTTTCTTATGGTAGAACGTATATTCTGAATGAACCCTCCAAATGTATTTTCACATTTGAATCCCAAATAATTATTAAATTCTGCCTAGTCCCAGTGCATTCACTGATTGTAAAGGACTGCTAGGGATGATTGAGCTATTTGAAAACAGTGAAAATTTAAGAGAGAATTAGTAACATAGACACTGTGTAGTCATTTGCTTCTGATGTGACAGCTGCTTTTTATTCCATGAATTTAGAATGATGGCTTATTTTTCCATAGAAAGAATATGATTCTCAAAATACGGAATCATAATTTGGTAGAAAGCTGGAAATAAAAGATTTCCTTTAGAAGCCTCTTGGATTTTAAAAAGGTGGTTTGCTGGTAGCAAGTTGATTGAAAATATTATCTGACTTGTATGTTAAAATGAGATCTAAATGATTGATTTAATGAGAGAGAATATTCAGTTACTGAAGTAATTGGTTGGCAAAGCCTTTAGAACAGAATTATTTAGTCCTAGTTATAAAGGATTGCACCTTTAATCAGGGTGCTTAATTTGATTTCTTGAATGTATCTGTGGCTTGTCTGACAAGCTCAGTAACAAATGAGTTCTGAATTGTAGGAACTGATCAAAATGTAATCAGTGTCAATTGCCATTGTTGTAGTTTATTGCATATTGCTGTCAGTTGCTGTAATCAAGAAATGTTGAAGTGCTTTAAAAGTCTTCAGACTTTTGAGTAATTGACCTCATATGTATGATGCTATGCCTGTGAAATAACCATCACTTCCTGTTTTACTTTATCTTCAGAAAGTTTCAGCCCAACATTGAGTTGTCATCCACCCTTCATCATCCCAAGCCTAAAACTTTTTAAGTGGCGTGCATGACTTAATGTGGTGGTCCCTTTTTGACAGGTTTTTCTTCTTAGTGTTTATAAAAAGGAAATGCTAACAAGATGTTTCCTTCTCTATGAAGACAAACACAGTATAAGGGAGGAAAAAAACCCTGAAACAACGAGGTTTTTTTTGGTCTTTAAGACATCATCGTGGAGTGAGAGAGAAATAGTCTTTTCCATGAATCTCTTATTTTCTCCTTTGCATAGTAGGCGTGTAGAAAACCAGGCAAATTGATATTGATGGCTCAATATCATTCGTCATAACCCATTTCCTGCCTCCTCCCTTTGGGTAGGTACCATCACTGCTTGCTTGTACTTTTTCGTGACTCAGCAGTGGCAGTAACCTGCTACATTTAATTATTTATCGAAATCTGTATACATTCTTCATTTGCCTTGATGCTCTCAATCATTCTGTGAGAGCATTTACATTATCTCCATTGTGCAGATGAAGATTTGAAGTTCAGATAGGTTTGGAACTCGCTTGTGGTGGTATGGCTGGGCCAGGTTGTTAAAGGCATGTAAGCCCAGCTTTGTGATACCCATGCTGCACTCCTCCCTGCCGCCATGACACACCTGAGTGTACCATCCCAGAGTTCTAAAAGTCAAAGATGCCACCATACTCCTTAGGGGTTTGCCTTTCCTGCCATCCTTTCATTTTATTTGTACCAGGATTGACGCTTTCCTTTCCTCAATTTACTAACTCTCCCATCTCCTTTTTTTTTTTTTTTTCTTGGTGCCATATACCTTTTCTTTAGAACTTACTAGCCGTTTTGAATTTTCTTCTTTTACTTCATAAAGAAGCAACCCTATTAACTGACTTACCATTTGAAAGGATGTTTGTGAGAAATACATCATTACGTGCTATTTGAATAAAGAAAACTAGTTTAAGTTAGAATGAATGTCTGGAGTGTTGCACAGAGGCTTCCAATAAATATTTCCCGGATGAGTATATATATTATAGTGTTAATGTGAAAGGTTAACTGTAAATGACTTTTTAAGTCTCTGTGTAGTCATTTTCTGTTTTGGTTGATCATATATTAATTTCAGAAAGATAATCGAATGAACAGAAATCCTGAAAATCTGAGACCAAGTTTATCATCCTTTCACCAGTTTGTTGCCATTCTGATAGTCATTTTGCCATTCACGGTGCCACCCTTGGTTTTCTGTGTCATGATGATGCAGGATTTTTTTGCTCCTTCGTTCAGCTAAATCCGGGTTTTTGTGTCATCACCAGGAAAAATTAGACATGCGGACACAGTGAAGGGTGAGGAGAGTGGAACTTATTAAGCTAAAGGGGAGTGCTCAGCAAAGAGAGGGGGTCCCACCAGCGGGCTCCCACCTCTCATATTGAACGCAAGGCCACCACACATGAGTTGAAGAGGTCTGGCTCCTCCTTTGCATAAGGCAGGAATTCCCAGTAGCTCCATCCTGTTCCCCCAGTGCACATGTGGGCCCTTAGTCTGAGCCACTCCACATTGATTTATTTCCCTTACTGAGCATGTGTTAAAAGACCGAAATTTTCACCGTGGGCATGTTTAGGCAAGCCTCATGTGCACAATGACCTGGGCGGGTCGGAGGTTCTCTGGGGACTCTACCCTACTTAGTTGGCTGTCTCCTGCCTCTATCAATACACAGTATGAGGGCAACAGTGCCACCTAAAACACCTCAAACCATATGCACACAACTGAAAGTGCCACTTGCTATAAGCCAAGGCTACTGAGTGATACTGTTAACGACGATGATGATAATAGCTATACATGAATTACATTGTGGATGTTGAAATAATATACTATGTCTAATTCTTCCTTACTCCCAACCCATCTCTTGTTTTTTGCTTTGATCTCTACTACAGATTTTCCGAAGTGCCACAAGTGTCTAGTCATAGAACATAGCTTATAGTATTTTAGAGAAATTGTATATATAATGTTTTCCTAGGAAACCGCAGGATTGTGGTTTGCTCATTTAAAAATGGAAGCTTTGTGAGCTAGACAAGAGAACCTTTGATGATCAAGGTTTTAATTATTTTTTTCTTGTTTGCTTGCTCACTAGATGTAAAAACATGCAATGAGGTGGACCTGGAGAATTCTGCAGATTGGGAAGTGAAGACAATAACAAGTGCCCTGAAACAGTATTTGAGGTAAGCTCCTCTCAGTAGCAAGAAAGAAGAATGGACTATTTGGATCTGTAACATAAAACAGATGCCAATTGTGTACATAAATATCAATAGTTAAATTAAGCCTTATTTTAAAAAGGGAAACTTTATCAGGTGTCTCAGTGTCCCAGAAAGAAAGGTGACTAGTAGATGCACATCAGTAATTAAGTCAATTGCAACAGAACAGAAATTGACATAGACTTGGGTTTTGACATAGATGTTTCTTGTGGATGTACATTTTAGGAATTAAACACTATGAAACAACTTGTTGAGGCTGATGATTGAATGAAGGCTATTTATTGAATTCATTGTGTCTTTATATTTTATGCTGAAATGATTTTTTAAAGTTTAAATGATTTGAACTTAAAGGCTTATGACAACATGTCAATGCAAAGCTCTTTGAAAAGAAGTTTACTTGGTAAGGTTTTAAGATAAAGTTGTTTTCTATTTATAATAGAAAATATTTAGGACTAGAGTTAGAGGGTAGCTTTTTTTATGAGTTACTGTCTTTTTTTTTTTTTAAGAAAGGAACTTAATGATAAGCTCAGGGTTAGATGAAGAACAAGTATATAGACAGTTAAAAAAAAAAAGAATGAAAAAAGATCACAACTGTAATTTTTTTATGCTGTGGTTCTGTTGGAGACTTAGATTTTCCATGGCAAATGAATGGCCTAGGACCAGTTCTTTTTTTTTTTTTTTTTTTTTTTTTTTAATAAGATGAAGTCTCGCTCTTTTTGCCCATGCTGGAGTGCAGTGGCACGATCTTGGCTCACTGCAACCTCTGCCTCCCAGGTTCAAGCAATTCTCGTGTCTCAGCCTCCTGAGTAGCTGGGATTACAGGCTTGCACCACCACACCTGGCTAATTTTTGTAATTTTAGTAGAGATGGGGTTTCGCCATGTTGACCAGGCTGTTCTTGAACTTCTGACCTCGAGTGATCTGCCTCCCTTGGCCTCCCAAAGTCCAGGGATTACAGATGTGAGCCACCATACCTGGCCTCAGGACCAGTTCTTTTTAACCATACATTGGGTTGTTTTTCAGGTAAAAGTTATTTGGGTTCCAGTGGATACATTTGAATCAACTTATATGACGTATTTTGTATTTTTAAAAAATTATGAAAAATTTCAGATACATAAGATGAGAGTTTAGTGTAATGAACCCTCATGGCTCTATTATCCTGCTTCTTGAGTTGTCAACATTCCATCCTTCTTAATTCATTAATCTTCCTACCTGCCACTGTTTTTTTTTTTTTTTTTTTTTTTTTTTTTGACAGAGTCTTGCTGTTGGCCCGGGCTGGAGTGCGATGGCACGATCTTGGCTCACTGCAACCTCCACCTCCCGGGTTCCAGCAATTCTCCTGCCTCAGCCTCCTGAGTAGCTGAGATTACAGGCACTTGCCACCATGTCTGGCTAATTTTTTGGTATTTTTAGTAGAGACAGGGTTTCGCTATGTTGGCCAGGCTGGTCACCTCTCCTGAGGTGATCTACCCACCTCAGCCTCCAAATGTGCTGGGATCTACCTGCTACTTTTTAAAGATACTACTTTAAAGATTTTCTGAAACATCATATTACTGTACCCATAAATACTTCAGTATTTATCTCAAAAAGTCATTTTTAAAAAGTCAATCAAAATATAATTATTATGCACAACAAAATTAATATCCAGCATTCAGTCCATGTTCAGTTTTTACCAACTGTCTTCAAAAAGTCTTTTCATATTTGGTTTAAATCCTGCAGGATTTAAACTGTGCCAACATTTCACTTGGTTGATAGGTTTTAAGGCTATTTTAATCTCTACATTTCCTCCCTTCCTCCACCACTGGCATTTATTTGTTGATGAACCCGGGCCATTTTTGATTATATCTTCATGATAGCATTTAACATGTTTCGTTAGCGATCCTGTGTCCTGTAGATAAAGATTTTTCAAATGGGCTTTGTTAGAGTCAGGTTTTATTTTCTTTGTTTCAAGAATGCATTGTAGGCTGGGCGCGGTGTCTCACGCCTGTAATCTCAGCACTTTGAGAGGCCGAGGCAGGCGGATCACGAGGTCAGGAGATTGAGACTATCCTGGCTAACACGGTGAAACCCCGTCTCTACTAAAAAATACAAAAAAAAAAAAATTAGCCAGGCGCAGTGGTGGGCGCCTGTAGTCTCAGCTACTCGGGTGGCTGAGGCAGGAGAATGGCGGGAACCCGGGAGGCGGAGCTTGCAGTGAGCTGAGATAGAGCCACTGCACTCCAGCCTAGGAGACAGAGCAAGACTCCATCTCAAAAAAACAAAACAAAACAAAAAAGAATCCGTTGTAGTGGTGGTATATTCTTTCTGTTGTTTCCCATCAGGTAGCCTGGGTTGTCTGGTTGTGCCACTTTTTAATGATATAAAATTTATCTGTGGGTGATAGTTATGTATTACCTATTTTCAAGTGCTTTGTGAAAAGAAGATGTTTTCAGCCACTGTTCTAATTTTTTTCTTAAACTGTTATGTGCACTATTGTTATTCCTAATTGATAAAGGGATGTATACTCACATCAGTATTGCCACTGATAGTGACTAACTGTGGTTTAGATGAGGATTATGGTAAAAATGAATCTTGTTACTCCCAACTCTAGGATAGGAATTTAAGTTCCCTGAAGATAGGCATCTTTTAAGTCTTGTTCACTGCAGTATCCCCAGCAACTTGGAGCTGTGGCTGAGAAATTAGAACAGTGGTTCTCAACTGAGGATGATTTTGCCCCTCAGTGGGATGTTTGGCCATGTTTGGAGACATTATTGATTTTCACCATTGCTGGTTTGCAGTGCTCCTGGCATCTGGTGGCATCTGACATCCTGCAGTACATAGGACAGCCCACCCTCCCCCCACAAATAATTATTTGATTCAAAATGTCAATAATTCTGAGATTGAGAAAGCTGTGTTAGACAGATGAAGGAAAGAGTAGGTAAGGGATATAAACATATAATGAATTGCACATATTAACTTGACCAGAAGTACTGCCACTCTAGGAGATAGCTTTAAAACCATTTTACTGTTTAGTAGACTCATAGCTAGTGCAGGTAAAGGGATTGACTGAGATGACTCAGTTATTGGTGGAAAACTAAGGGTGGAAATCCACCTTTTTGGCAATAAATTGCATTCTTTTTTCCTCCATTCCATATGGTTCTTTTCTTTTGCTGTGTGGGAGGAATTTGTTTAATAAACTAGAGGCCCTTTTTATTTAGTACATAGGATTTCTTTTTGGATCTTGATATTCTTGGAAGCTGGTTTCTTATTGCCCCGGTCTTGTGTTGCTTTTTCTGCCTTTTTATTTTATTACCTTGCTTCATCCTATGGAATTTTACTTTTAAACAAACATTGCCTACAGAACAACATTATGAGATGTTATTATTATATAACTTCACTTCTAACAAAATACACATTCTGCCTGAATGTGATAAAGTGAATTATCATAAGATGGCAGATGCCTTGGGAGATTTGAAAGTTGGGTCACTGTTCTTTTCCCCTATGTTATTTTTAGTGATGGAAAATGTAGTAATTAGGATTTAATTGGTCCTTTTTTTTTTTTCTAAATTTTGGTGATGCATCAAATGGGATAAAACTGGGTTTTTATCTACCTCCATTTTGGCAACAGGGTTATGGCCCAAGCAAGTGTATTTCCTTCTGCATGAGAGGTAATACAGTGTGATGGTCAAGAGCAGGAGGTCCGGAGCCAGCCAGCCTGCCTGCCAGGGTTGGAGCCCCAGCTCTGTCACTCACGGCACCATGGCGTGAAGCTGAATATAGCTTTTCTCACCCAAAAAAGCTCTTGCCCTTGAATTCTTCTTACTACAAATAACCCAGCCATCTTATTGGATGGGATGTTGGGGGTGGAGGGAGGAAAACAGCCAAAGCCCGAAAGCACCAAACTGAAACAAGAAGCAGGTCTTCCAGGGTCTTGGAGAAGGAAAAGTATGTGCAGTGGACCGATGCGTGGCATCTCTCTCTTTCTTCTATTGACTTGAGGCAATTTTTTTTAACTTCTCATGTTTTAGAGAGCTGAATACCAGCCCTCTGAATGATTTCTTACCTATGCAGACCATTATTTTGATTTTCAGCAATGTGTTCGTTACAGCAGTTTTCTGTTGTGAGGGGACAAATGAGTGGTTTTGTGATGTTTCTAGTCAAATGATTTTACCTGGAGGAAACTTCTTTTAAGCCTGGAAATCGTAATGGGACTTTTTGGGAGGGAAATGCCAGCTTAGGTAAATATTATGATTTATGTCCCCCAACAGATCCCAACGAGTGGCAAAGAGAGGTGGCTCAAAAACATGTCGGGTAGGAGGCTGAGAGTTGCAGTGACTCAGCATAATACATTCTGTATGGGGAACTTGTCATTTTTATGGCTGCTTCCCTAATGTTAACAATATTTATTTTTTTATGCTGCATTGCCTAGCTAGACATATGGCAATGAAAAAAGTAACTTGCAGAAGATAGTCAGATACAAATTCATTTTTATTGGAAAAGAAATGCATTTCTAAGGGTTCGCATTCCCCCCTCCGACCCCACTTTTCTTTTTAGCACCCTTTAACTTTCCTTCTCTGCCAGATAACCATTTTTCTTCTTTGTTACCTCCTGCTTGTCTATATTTTGAAACAAACCCCCTAAAGGCTTACTTCTGATGGGACCTTCTTTCTCCTTATTTAGGCTGTGGTATAGTTGATTTTTTTTTTTTTCATTTTCTTTGTGAAATGGGAATGTAGGGGAAAAAGGAGGGGGAGGGGAAATAAGGGCAGGACTTTTTCACTCATGCATTAAATTTTAGTTTATGGTTGTCATTTTGTGTTTGTATGTGTATACTATAGCATCATAAATTGTATGTAAGGAATATATGTACCTTAACATTTTTTTCTTTTATTTTTCAATTTTCTTTTCAAAACATTAAAAAAAAAAATAGAGACAGGGTCTCACTTTGTTGCCTAGGCTGGTCTTAAACTCCTCGTCTCAAGTGATCCTCCCGCCTTGGCCTCCCAAAGCACTGGGGTTACAGGTGTGAGCTACCATGCTTGACCTATTTTTATTTGTTTTTTAAAGACAGCTTTATTGAAACATAGTTGACATACAATAAGCTGCATATATTTGTAGTGTATGTTTTGATAAGTTTGATATATGTATACCTCTGAAACTATCGCCATAATCAAGATAGTGACCCTATGCATTATTACCCCCCAAAGTTTCCATTTGAAATCTCTCTCACATCCCACCGAAGTAGCCTCATCCACTAATATGTTACTTTGCAATTCCTGTAATTTTATATAAATAGAATTACACTGTATATATTTGAAATCTGTATTATTTCACTTAGAATAGATTCTTCTATGTTGTAGCATATACCAACAGTTCATTCCATCTCACTGCTAACTAATGGACCATTTTATAGATACACCAGCATTTTTAAAAATCAGTTCATCTGTTGCAGGATATTTAACTTGCTTGTAACTTTTGGCTGTTGCACATAAATCTGCTAAAAGCATTTGTATACCTATATTTGAGTGGACACAGGCTTTCATTTCTCTTGGATAAATCCCAGGAGTGGAATATTTAGATCATGTGGTAATTATGCTTAACTTTTTGGGAAACTGACAAACTTTCTTCCCAAGTTGATGTATTTCTTTACATCCTCACCAACAATATACAAAGGTTCCATTTCCTTTTCATTCTTGCCAACTCTTAGCTGGTCAATCTTTTTCATTTTAGCCATCCTAATAGGTATTTGGTAGTATTTCATTGTGCTTTTAGTTTGCACTTCCCTAATGACTAGTAATGTTGAACTTTTTTCCATGTGCTTATTTTCCATTTATGTATTTTCTTGGGTGAAGTGTCTGTGCATATCTTTTGCCCACTGTTTTACAACTTAGATTGTCATATTATTGTGTTTTAAAAGTTAAAAAATATATTTTGAGTACAAGTCCTTTCTTAGATACCTGCTTTGCAAGTATTTTCTTCATTGTGTGATTTGTCTTTTCATTCTCTCAATAGTGTCTTTCAAAGAGAAGTTTTAATTTTGATGAAGTCTAGTTCATCAGTTTTTCTTTTGTGGCTATATTAAGAAATCTTTGCACTTATTCAAGGTCACAAAGGTTTTCTTTTATGTTTTCTTCTGTAAGTTTTATAGTTTTAGGTTTTACACTTAGTTCTGTGATCCATTTTAATTTTTACATAAGATATGAGGTATGAATTCAAATTCATTTTTGCATAGGGATCTCCAGTAGTTCTAGTATGCTTTGTGGGAGAGGCTGTTTCTCCTAAATTGTCTGTTGATATGATCATACAGTTTTCTTTTTGTTTGGTGAAGTACATTGATTTTTTTTTTTTTTTTTTAGATATTTTGCTAGTATTGTATTCCTGTGATAAACCCAACTTGCGATATATTATTTTATTTATCTTGTGGAATTTGATTTAGTAACATTTTATTTAGAATAGTTGCATCTATGTTCATGAGTGATACTGGTCTGTAGTCTTCTCATAATGCCTTTTTCATAATGTCTTTAACTTTGATATTAGGCTAAAGCTTACCTCACAGAATGAGTTAGAAATTATTCCCTCTTCTATTTTATGGAAGAATTTGTATAGAATCAGTAGTTTTTCTTTCTTAATTGTTTGGTAGAATTCATTCAGTGACATCATCTGGCCCTAGAGTTTTCTTACTGGCAAGATTTTTAACCACAAATTCAATAGGACTACTCAGGTTATCTGTTTCTTCTTGAGCGAACTTTGGTAGTTTGTGTCTTTTAAGACATTTGTCCATTTCATCTGAATTGTTGAATTTATGGGCATAAAATTGCTCATAGTATTTCTTTATTTTATTTTTAATATCTTTAGAATCTGCACTGATTCTGCAGGCCCCTTTCTTATTCCTGGCATTGTTTGTTTGTTTTTTCTCTTTTATTTCCTAATCATTCTGGCTGGATTGATCAGTTTTATGGATTATCTTAAAAGATATGGTTTTGGATTAATTTATTTTCTTTATTTTTCTGTTTTCTGTTTCATTGATTTCTGCTTGATTTTTATTATTTCTCTTCTGCTTACTTTGGGCTTAATTTACACTTTTTTTTTTCCTCATAGATCATTAAGGTACAAAATGAAGTGCTTGGTTTACCACCCTTCTTCTTTTTTAATATAGGTGTTTAGTAGCATAAAATTTCGTGTTAGTACTGTTTTACCAACATCCCTCAAATTCTGATATGTTGTGTTTTTATTTCATTCATTTCAGAATACTTTCTAACTTCTCTTTCTTTTGAGTTTTCCAGTTATCTTTCTGTTATTGATTTTTAATTCAATTTTTGTTGTAATCAAAAAACAAACTCTGTATGAATTAAACCCTTTTTATTTTTTGAGATTTGTATCATGGCCCAGAATATGGTTAATCTTGGAAAATAAATGGCCTGTATGCGCTGGGAACGTGTGTTCTGCTTTTGAGTGGAGTGTCACTTAGGTGAAGGACATGCCAATTGGATTAAGTTGGTTGATATTTTTGTTCAAATCTTCTGTGTCCTGATTTTTCTACTTGTTCTGTTACTGAAACAGAGAGGTGTTTAACTCTCTGATTATAGTTGTGGATTTGCCCATTTCTCCTTGTAGTTCTGTCAGTTTTTGCTTCGAGTGTTTTGGGGCTCTCTTATTAGATCTATTAACATTTAATATTGTTTTGGCTTCCTGACAAGTTGACACTTTTGTCAATATGAAATGACCTTCTTTATCTCTGGCAATATTCTTGGCTTTGCATATGTTAAAAAATTTTGTTTGTGCATCTTTGATTTTTTAAAAAATATTTTAAGCAGAATTTCTGAGTTACAGGATTGTAACCTTTTAAAAGTTCTTAATACCTTGCGAGATTACCCTCCAGAAAGGCTGTACAGACTGACACTTGTCTAGGTATTCTTTAAGTGTTTATAAAGCTAGTTGCTGTGATCTTTTATAATTTTAAGATATGTAGCAAGGTGGACTGAACTGTAGCATTTCTGTTGATCACAGGATAAAATAAACTACCTTATGTAACTTGTTTTGTAGACTATGAAAATGCTGTGTATATTTTTAAAGTTGTCATCAATTTTATTTCATCTCTCATCTTATAGGCATAAAGATAAATTCTTATTTTTGTAATATATTTAAGCAGAGAGGATTTGAGTTTGTTTAATCTTTTCTGTGTATTTTGTGTGGAATCTCCAGCTAATATCTTAGAGATGAAGTTTCAAAATTGTTTGCTTACATTTGGTTAGATGGTGTGTTTGGCTTTAAATACATTAATGTGTAGAAGGAAGTTTTATATATAAAACCAGATGTTCACAAAGGTACTTTCCGAGATTAGATATGAAATACTGTATGCTTAGGTCTATTAGGGATTTGTGGCTGCCTAGGCTTTGATAGTGCTTGGTGCCAGCAGCAGTTGATAAAGTGATCCGTTTGAGTTATGTATCTTTTTTGATATGTAAAGGTATTCCCTAGGGAAGTTGTACACATTAATTAAGAAAAGAAAAAAAAAAGAAATGCATAACAAATTTAACATCCTTTCATAAAAAAACTCAGAAGTGACTTGTTTGGATTTATTTGATAATTCTGAGCTGTTCTTTTCACACAGGAGTCTTCCAGAGCCTCTCATGACCTATGAGTTACATGGAGATTTCATTGTTCCAGCCAGTAAGTATTATGTAAAGGTACATAGGAACAGTTTTGTCATTGGTAGTGAGCATAAGCGAAAAATTTCCATATGAAAAATTCAACTTGTTATTGCAGTTTGTGTTAAAAATAGAAATCACTTTAAATGATGTTTGGTACCTCCCCATATCCTTGGGAGGTGAATAAAAGGGATAGTATATTTATTCATTTGTTCACATACGTTAATTATTTCCTATTATGTTACTGGATATGTAAAGTCAAGCCAGGATTCTTGTCCCATGAGACAATTCTATAGCAAGTACTGGGGCATACTTCTCATTAAACTACAAAATGTACAATAATGGCATGAGCAAAATGCTGAGGGAACACAGAAGTATTTAATTTGCCAAAGGTTGTGGAGATGAGCAGATTTGGAGAGATCAGTAGTTTGGAGATGGCTTCACATAGAAAGATACTCAGATCTAAATTACAGACAGAAGGAATATTATGAGATAATGCCAGAACTCCAAACAGTATTTGATACAGAGTGAATAATATGTGATCAAATGTTAAATGAAAAAGGCCTATAGTTGGTAGAATTTTGTGATTGAATTTTTTGTGAGTCACACTCATTTGAGGCTTTGTTTTCTGTTACATGGCTCACTTTCTAGATTTGATGCGTGTTGTTTAATCATCATAGTCTTCTGAAGTACGCTGGTGTTTGGTATTTAATAGTGAAGGAAATGAAGGTTGAGACATGTTAAGTAACTTGCCAGATTATAGGGAGCCTTATTTAAAATTTAGAACCCTAGTTCTACTAGCTAAAACCTGCAGTATTGGTTTTCACAGGTGCACTGACAGTAGCTGTAATTGTATTTTCATTTCCTTTTATTTTCTCCTCTTGGATGTATTCCATAGTTTAATCTGTTCAAAAACTTAGAGCATTCCCTATGGGACCAATGTTACTGCTGCCTGAACATTGCTTTAAATGTTACCTTCTTGTGAGGTCCCTGCTCCAGCCAGTGTAAAGGTTCCTCCTGTGTTGCAGGAAGAAGCAGTGTGTAGGCCCCATTAGACTCTACATATAAAAGAGGCTTTCGGAAAAGCAAAAACTGGATTCTAATCACTTTTGTTTTCACATGGGGAGAGGATTTTTTAAAAAAAGAGAATTTGTGAGATCAAGGGAGTGGAGGAAAATTTTCTCGGCAAAAACTCAAGTAAATGCTTAGTTGTTTTGATTTCTTCCCTGTGGCATTTTTGGCAAACTGGGGAAAGAGAAACTAAACTTAGTTGGAGGACAATTGTTTCATGTTGTTTGCCTTAGAGACTGGAAAAAGCAGAAGAGTGCCAATTTTAATCTAGAATCCTTTGAGAATTAGAGAAAGATAAAGTGATTATGGAATAAGGCTTTAAATGACCACAATCATTAGTATTATCATGCCCCATAACTGATGGCAGTGTTTTTGAAATTTGAATATCAGTGTGTTTTACCAAATGAAGAGGTTCCTAAGAGGTAGGAACTTACATCTTAAGAGGTAATAAAATCTGTGGTGGTAGAAAATAAGTTTAAAGAGTTTGTTGAAGGCATGTTTGAGCAGAGTGGTGAAAAGGATTGTAGAAACGCAGACAAGATCGTCACCTGTTGGACCAGTACCTTGTGTTTTGCTTCCTGACTTTGTGGGAATGCTGCGATAGTCTTCACAGTGGTTTGGATGACAGGACTGTCAGGAAGAAATACTGTTTCTACTGTAATCATTGGCATGGATTTGCACCTAAGTGCCGTTGTGGTTGGAATGGGACCTGTAGTAACTTGATTTAATGACAAAAAGTACATGCATTAAATGAGTGTATTTTAGGGGCCAAGGTTTCCAATGTAGACTTTAAGTTTTTATTTTAATCTCTTGAGTACCCTTCTCTGCACTCATTGCCTCTTTTAGAGAGTGTGGGAACAGATCTCCTAATCTTTTGCATATGGACTTTTAAGTATCAAATAAAATAGTTACAGAAATCAGGTGGCCAAAATTAGTCTCCCCTTTTGAATGCTGTTGGAAAATCGGGATTGTGGTTAAGCTGTCATTTTCCGTGAACGGTGACACAGCTTACCTTGTTTTGCTCAAGTGTCTGTTAGCTGAGCTGACTGCTAAAATTACTAAGCATCAGCAGTCTTTGTTACCACCTCTCACACCAACTTGAAAACTAATTTTTGATTCTTCTCAGTCATGTGCAGTGGTTTCCATCTGTTCTGTGGTGATGAGATAGTTTCTTCTCTTCTACCCTCCCTGCTGAGAGTTCTCAAGGTTTCTCCTGGGTCCCATCGTTTTCTCTCATCAGTTTCTTTCCTGTAGTTTCCTGTTGTGAACCTCCGTGTTAATTTCTAGGGTTCATAATACAAATATAAATTTCATTTCTATTTTGTCACCACAAAAGGCACATTTGTTTTATGTTCCTTGTTCTGAAAAAAAGATCAACTTACTTTTAAAGATTGACTGCATTGGAAAAGTTAAAAAATTTTTTTCTTTGAGAAAATGAAGAGAGTTAATGTAACTTTCTCCGTTAGCTGAATTCCAAACTAAACTTATAAAAGGAACCTAGTAGATGATCCATCTTGGGGGAGACTATAATGGACTTTTGACATGGAAATTTATAGGATGAAAATGTAGTTACCTGGTCTATGAGGAATACAAAAGATTGTGTCCACCACAGGAAGGCTAGCAGGCAGGCATCTAGCTGGATGTCTTACTGCGTGATGTCTGTTACCTTTGAGAAAGTTGTAGGCTATGATCTGTGTGTCAGCCTTTTGGCCTCAAAGCCCTTGCTGTATCATTTTGATAAGAGTGGACTCATGCCTCAGGGTTGGAGTCATGGTGCTTAGTATAAGAATGACAACTAAAGGCTGAATGCCTGTTGCATCAGAAGAAAAATCTCTTCACTGTCAGTTAAACCAAAACACTTGTGTTACAGTATGTTCAGTGTATTTCTTCCTGTAGTCAAGTTAGTTGGGAAGCAAAATCATTACCACAAAGGTCTTTGGTTATTTATCATGAGAAACATAACTATAATCGGATCCAAGACATTGGTGTTTACCTAACCAGAATGTTCTATCGTTTTTTATAAACATACCTGGGAAGCAAGACAAAAATCATGTGATTCTTGCTGGGGAAGGGCTTAGGAATCCAGGAATTAAGGGAACCGAATGCTTAGTGGCATGCCTCCCTCTTAGCTTGATGTATTCATTTCACAGTAGATACGAATGCCACAGGAGAAATGCAACACTTGATGTCTGTTGACTGAAGCCCTTTATCCCTTGGGAAGTGCTTGGATGGTTACTGCTAATGCCTTTCTAAAATTACAGTATCATTGACTTTTGACATTTCAATATTGAAATAATTTAGCATTTATCTGCCTCTGTGTCTTTGATAAGCTCCATGATCACATCTTTTTCAGTTTCTGTTAGTTGGCACAGCATCATAAGCAGATGGACATTACAGTGTGGTAGATGCTGATTTGTAGTTACACAATTAAAATGCCTTTTCCACTACAGTAAGCTCCTAATTCCCTGGCATATTTCAAGAATTTGGTATTATGATTAATTTAGTATCCTAGTTTTTTTTTTAAGGTAGGCTGTTCATTCTTTGTCAATCAGTAGTAATTAAAATAAATTGCATTAGCATAAGCAACTTTAGATGACTTATCTTCAAAAACTTTTTTGGAGTACCTTAAAGGTATTATGTTGTAGCTACATAGAAATGATTGCGAATAGAAAGCTCTGATGATTAATGTCAAAACAAGACAGAGAAAAAAATGGTTTTATTTTGAAAGCCTAGAGTATTTTTTTTTTGAAGAAGAAGAAGAAGGAAAAAGACTTGGCAGAAATGGATGTGTGATTTTAAAATAGATTAGGATGGGCTAGCAGGAGAGAGACTGAAGATAGTGAAAGGTTTTGACTCTATTTTTCTTTTTTTAAATTTTTAAAAATTATACTCTAAGTTCTAGAGTACATGTGCACAACGTGCAGGTTTGTTACATATGTATACATGTGCCATGTTGGTGTGCTGCACCCATTAACTCGTCATTTACATTAGGTATATCTCCTAATGCTATCCCTCCTCGCTCCCCCCACCCCATGACAGACCCAGGTGTGTGATGTTCCCCTTCCTGTGTCCAAGTGTCCTCATTGTTCAATTCCTACCTATGAGTGAGAACATGTGGTGTTTGGTTTTCTGTCCTTGTGATAGGTTGCTGAGAATGATGGTTTCCAGTTTCATCCATGTCCCTACAAAGGACATAAACTCATCCTTTTTTATGGCTGCATAGTATTCCATGGTGTATATGTGCCACATTTTCTGAATCCAGGTTTTGACTCTATTTTTCAAAATCAATTCCACTATTTTGAGAAATGAAGAATGTAATTCATAGAGTGTGGGAAACTGTTTCTCTAGCTTGTGTTTCTAAATAATGAATCCTAAAGTATTTAAACTAGATTTATTATTAATGGCAAGATAGACTCACAAGTTAGGAGTAGGTTTTTAGTGCAAAGTTTTCCAGACTTTTTAATTTTTGCAATATAAATTCTTATCCTCAGTGGTTGTCCTTTTACTCCTTTGGAATTTCTACTGTTTTGCAGAGTCGCTGCTTTAAGTCTGTTTTTAAAAATCAAAGCTGTGAATTGAAATTGTTATATTGTTATTTTCTCCAGTGTTGATTAGTATCTTGTTTTTTATACCAGATTAAGAACTAGATTATAATTTATTACCTAACCCTTTAGACAGCTGTGTTTTTGTTTTCGGTGATAAATTTAGTTTGTATCTAGAAGTTTTTTTTTTTTATGATATGATTTGATTGTGTTATTTATATGCCTTTTAATTTCTTAGCCTTTTTGCATCCTTTATCTTTAGCAACAACTTAGTGTCCTCTGTTGTAAGATATCATTTCTCATTCTCAAACACTATTATTAGGGGTGTAAACTGGAACAAACTTATCTTTACAAACATTGGAAACAATCTAAGTGTTCATAAAATCGATGGTAAGGTGCTCCATTAATGACACTGAAAAGTGTCTGTGATACATTAAATAAGATAGGTTGTTTAGGCATTTCATTACAAAAAAAAAAAAAAGGAAGGAAAACTCTGCAGGATTTATAGTTAAAATTTACCAGTTTATTTTAGGATGAGATTTATTATGGGTAGCTTTAAGTGAACTTTTTGTCGAAATATAACATGGGCTCAAATAAGTATACAGCTTAATGAATTTTCACATGTAATCAGCCCCAGATCAAGCAATCAAACATCATCAGAAGCCCTTTCTCATGCCCATGTGGTCATTATCCACTCCCATGAAGTGTGATCACTCTCCTGACATTGTAGGTTGGGGCTGCAGCATTTGAACTTTATGTAAATGGAATCAGAGTATATTCTTCTGTATCTGGTTTCTTTTACTCATTTTGTGAGAGTCATCTCTGTTGTATGAAACATTCATTCATTTTCATTGCATTCTGTTTGAAGAAGCCACAGTAGATTTATCTGTTCTACTGTTAATGGACATTTGGGTTGTTTCCAGTTTTGGGCTAATAGAACACTGCTGTGAATATAGGAGTATGTGTATTTTAATGAGCATTTATGTGCATTTTTCCTGGTTATATACCTACGAGTGGAATTTTTGCGTCGGTCATAGGGTATGTGTTTGTTCAGCTTTGGTAGATAACTGCCAAACAGTTCTTCAGAGTGGTTGAACCCTTTAATGATTCCCATCTAGTTAGCATGTGGAAGTTTCAGTTGCCTCATGTCCTTGCCAAAGCTTAGTATTCATTTAAAGCCATTCTGGCAGGTGAGTATTACTCTTTCATTGTGTTTTTAACTTCTGTTTCACCAATATAGGTTTATTCTGTTTTCATAGGTTTTGTGATCACTGGAATACATATTTTGTGAAATTCCTGCCCCAGTCTTTTGCTCTTTTGTCTGTTGGATTGTCTCTTTTTTTCCCTGATTGGTTTGTAGTTCTTTTTAATCTGATTGCATGCTGTTTCTTATGTATATATATTTCAGATATTTAGTACTTTGTACTAAGGTCATTTTCTCTGTGTTGTCCAAGATTTTAGTATTACAGGTATTTAACTTTTGTCATAAGGAAAACTATTATCCTTTTGAAAAAATAAATGCCCCTTTCTTGATCTGCTTTACCTCTCTTTCCCATTCTCTTGTTTTTTTTGCTTTCTGAACAAGTGTTCTGAAATCCCACTCTTCTCCCCTTCTCCAGCAGCTCCCTCTTTGTTTAACCTCCTCATTTTAGTAGAAAGGGGCTCTCAGTTGATAAACCTGGTGGTACCCAGGGCCCCTTAATCCCAGTCTTTCCATTCCTTGACCTCTCCTTACCTCTCGAGTCCACTGGCTGTGCCCAGCCTTTGCAGGTTTCTTCTCACTTGCCTTCCTGATGACATCCAACCTCCCTGGTCCTCCCACCTCTTCCTCCTCCTTGGCTGCATTGCCTGCTTGACTTAGCCCTTGACTTCACATCTCCCTGTACATCTTTGGAGCCCTTTTCCCCACAGTGCCCTTAGTTAGCTTTCTGTAGAAGTTCGGCGGCTTTGTCCATGAGCTAGTGGTCACACCTCCTGGAGAACATTTCTAGCCTTGATCTCTAAAGCCTCCTCCTGTTTCCAGCTACTGCTAAATACCAACCATTTGAATGTCGCTTCCTCCATTCTCTCCACCATCATCTCCTTCCTCAAGACAGCTTTGGCTGCTGTGTTTCTGTGTCTTGGTGGAATTGGCCCTGTTACCAGATAACCCAGATGTGAAACACTGCTCCTCTCTGCCTTCTTCCTTCTGACCCACTGCTAGTCTGCTGCTAAAACTTGTCAGTTCTGCTTCTTCCATCGTAGTGCTCAAATAATAATAGTAACACGAACAACAACAGTAATAATGGCTAACAGTGATTGAATGCCCATGCGTGCCAGCCACAGAGGCTAAGTGCTTTATGTATGTTACAGCATTGAATCTCATAATGGCCTTTTAAGATATTGTTTCATTTTGCAGATGAGGGAGCTGAGGCACAGAGAGGTTAGTTAGGTAATTTGTTCAAGACCAGTCAGCTATCAGTTAGAAGCAATGACTCCCAGGTGTAGTGATGGTCCCGACATACAATCTTTTGACTTTACGAGGGGCTTATTAGGATGTCCCCCCATCATAAATCATAGGGCATCTGTACTTCTTTGTTCTACCTCCCTCTTTGTAGTTCTGCCACCTACCTCACTCCTTTTATTTTTAGTTTTTTGAGATGGAGTCTCTGTTGCTCAGGCTGGAGTGCAGTGGTACTGCAACCTGCGCCTCCTGGGTTCAAGCACTTTTCCCACCTCAGTCTCCTGGGTAGCTGGGATTACAGGTGTGCACCACCACACTGGCTAATTTTTGTATTTTTAGTAGAGATGGTCTCACTATGTTGGCCATGCTGGTCTTGAACTCCTGACCTCAAGTGATCTGCCTGCCTCGGCCTCGGCCTCCCAAAGTGCTGGGATTACAGGCATGAGCCACTGTGCCTGGCCGCCACTCCTTTCATTTCTTTCTTCTTGTCTCCCAAATAACTTTTTCCTCCTAACTAGTTCTTTTTCCTATTCTAATCCATCCTTTAAACAAAATATCAGGCATACCTTCCCCAAATTTATCTCTATTCATATTGCTTTCTTGCTTTGTTTTCCCTTGACTAATTTAGAAGCCAGCAGTGAGACAACTTCTTCAAATTGGCCTTTGCAGACCAGAATTGGCCTCGGGCTACCTTTCTATCTATACACTCGAAGAGCTGTCTCCGCACAGGCCCTGTGCTTTTTGTCATGCTATTTACTGAATTTGGAATGTTCCCCTTGCCCCTCAGTCCTGCCTTTCCTTGAACCCTTCCCCATTCTTCAGGACCCAGTCTTCAAGGGCTCTCCATTATGAGACCCTTTCTGAGCTTCCCTGGCCAGCCCTAAGTGAAACTACAAAGCCATTTCTAACCTTTTCCATCAGCAGTAAATTTAGAACCTAATTCTCTTTTGTCACTTCTTTGACACCTGTGAAAACTAGCAAAATCTTCAATAACAAACATTTTATTGATTTATTTGATAGTTTTCCAATCAAGAACACAATAAAGGGAATTGGGGTACACTGTTAATAAGAGCCACGTATAATAATTCCAAAGTTTCGGGGTTAAGGGAATGTGTTTGCCAGGGCTGTTGGAACAAAGTGCTTACTACTAACCAAGTGGCTTCAAAGAAGAGGCATTTATTCCGTCACAATTCTAGAGTCTGGAAGTCTGAAATCAAGATGTCGGGAGGGCCGTGCTCCCTCTGAAGGCTGTAGGAGGGATCCCTCCTTGCCACTCACAGCTTCTGGTGGTTGCTGGCAGTCCTTAGCATCCCTTGGCTTGTGGGTCCTTCATTCCAGCCTCTGCTGTGACAGGACAACCTCCCCTGTGCTGCCTGTACACGGTCACTATCCCTCTCTGTTTTCTTGTAAGGACGCCAGTCATATTGGATGAAGAGGCCCCACCCTACTTCAGTTATGATCTCATCTAAACTGACATCTGTAACAGCTGTCTTCCCAAATAAGATCGTGTATTAAGCACGCCTTTTTATTCTGATGTTTTGACATCTGGGGCCTCACTGAACCGAGGAAACTGCCCCTCCCAGGGCTAGCCCAGATATTAAACTTCTGCAGGCTTTTCACATGGAACTCTCTAATCCGAAGCACCATGACCCCCCTCCCCACCAGCCTCCTCTGTGGGCCCTTACACTGCAGGCTGTACTCTCCTGCCCTTGTCACTTCAGTCCCGAGTACCAGCAACTAGGGACAGCCCTTGCGCTGCAGTGCCCACTGAAATAATTTAAACCAGCCAGTCCTCAACCTGCACACCCTGCCTCGCCCATTCCTTCCTGCAGAAACTACAGTAGAGGCTTTGCCAAAGTTCCCCGTTCTTCCTCTGCCTCTTGATCGACGCTGGTGCTTCCCCACGTGGCTCTGCACAACATGCCATGCCGTCTGTTTCTAGGGCTCTGTGAGTCTAAACTTTTCCCTTCCTGACAGTCATTTTCATGCATGCCTTAGCATACCTGATGCCATTAAATCCCAAGTACAGTTTAAAACAGCCACACTCCGAGTTCTAAGGGCTAGAACTTCAACATATTTTTTGGGGGGTGGGGGGTTATCCTGTTCCACCTGTAACATGCAATAGCCTATTTGCTGATATTTTACTTGCATTCCATTGTGGCGTGACCCAGTGACTAGACCCCATCGAGTAAACGATGAACAGACATGAAACACAGCATGTCGGAAGGAGAAGCTTAGCAGCTGTCCGTTCTGTAATATAAACCAAAGAAAAGGCACCAATTGCAGCCACACTGAAATTACCTCATTAGGGGAGGCATGAGAAGATTCATCATAAGGAGAAAGATTTTTTTTTTTCCTTTTAAAGGTGGCAAAATATGTTTACATTCTCCATGTTTGATAATCTTGAACAGAGGAGCTGTTGTCATTGTTTGTCTTGGGAAATATATTTGATTCTGAGTTCTCTATTAACTATTGTTTTTCTTTATTATTATTTTTTTTTTTGGAAGAAAGCGGCAGCCCAGAATCTCGTGTTAATGCAGTCCATTTCTTGGTACACAAACTGCCAGAGAAGAATAAAGAGATGTTGGATATTTTGGTGAAACACTTAACAAAGTAAGCCTCTTTTTCTTCGTTTTAACTTTCTTCACTTTGCTCTAGGTGCTGAGTTGTGCTCTGGGATTTGTGATGGGTGGAACTGGGGACCACACCTGGAAGGGCAGGCTGGACTTTTGACTCATTGTGTGTGTTTTGGATAAGACTGTTGAAATATGCTTTCATGAAGTTGTATAATTATTTGCATAACATCTCTGCCAGCAACTCAGGGTTTGATTTGAAGTGAAAGAAGAGAATATTATACATTACCCTATACACAGATTCTGGAAATGTGAATATAAGTTTGTTAGAATATTTAGCTTGGTTTCACACCTACCTAAGTTTGAACATGTCCTTTAAGTTGGCTTAATTCAATGATGGAGAGTTATTTTATAGATTTCATTCTCTTTTCCTCCTCCTTTTAAAAACCAGCAAAATCAGATCAGTGGAGAAATTAGCCCTTTCTTTAAGTATAGGGATCATTCTAACTGTAGAATTTTAGACGTGAAAGGAAGCTGAAGAATGCTATATTTTAGAACCTTTATTTTACATATAAAGAAAATGAAGGTCAGAAGATACTGTGATTTGCCAAGGGTCCCACTGCTAGTTTAGCCATTTATTCATTTGGTCAACAAATATTTAGTGAATGCCTTTCTTAGGTGCTAGTGGATACATAGTTGAATAAGATAGTCTAAGTCCCAGCTTTCATGAAGCTTACTTTCTAAGGGGAAAATATGAAAAACAGATTACAAATAAAAATATAAAAGAGCTTCAGATGATAAATGGCAAAAACACAAAGCAGAGTAAGGGGACAGAATATATTGAGTGTGAGACTATAAAAAATGTTATTATGCAAAGGCTTTTTGAAGATGGTATCTTTAAATTGAGACCTGAATTAAGTTGCAGGGCTGCTGAGAACAGTTGTCTAGGTGATTCACTGCACAATGATACTGGGCTGAAGGAGTGATTGTGGGTGCTCTGACCAAACTCTGCATACTTTTACAGAGGTGCTATGCAGTCTAGTATTCCTTGGAAGCAAAAGTATAATAATCTGGTGAAAGAGTGAGTTTTCTAAGAAGAGGGGAACAGTGAACTAGGGTTTTTGGGGGAAGCAAGCTTAGCACATACAGTTGGCCCTTTGTGAGTCCTGCATGGGCAGATTCAACCAGCTACTGATCAAAAATCCAGTATTCCCTGTGGACATGAGGGTTGACTTTTTTTTAATCCATGGGTTTCCTGGGTTGACTGTAGGACTTGCACATCTGCAGATTTTGGTGTCTGTAGGGATTCTGGCATCAATTCCCAGGGGATACTGAGGGCCGACTGTGCATGGAGTTATTAAGAAAGCCATTGTGGTTAGAGTAGAGCACCAAAGAGAGGGAAGTAAAGGAGTAGGCAGGAGCGTCTGCATTG
Source organism: Hylobates moloch (assembly GCF_009828535.3). Lineage (NCBI taxonomy): Eukaryota > Metazoa > Chordata > Mammalia > Primates > Hylobatidae > Hylobates > Hylobates moloch. The sequence goes on from NW_026652278.1 coordinate 139,015,539, forward strand.
AGGGTTTCTCAGATCTGGTTGTTTCAGAGGCAGATGTTGAGGGTGGTTAAGTCTCTTGACCCCTTGCTTTTAAGGAAATACAGAGTTGCAGACTATTTACAGTCCACAATTTTTGCTCCTTTGGTTAAACAGATTCCTCCCCCCTTACCAATTTCAGTGTTTCAAATCACTCCAAGCAGAACCTGATGACCGTGGCAAACTTAGGAGTGGTGTTTGGACCAACCCTGATGAGGCCACAGGAAGAAACTGTCGCTGCCCTCATGGACTTGAAGTTTCAGAATATTGTTGTGGAAATCTTAATTGAAAACCATGAAAAGGTAAAAATATTTTTTTTTCTTAAGAGACTTTGTTTTTGGCTTGTCGCCATGTGCTACACAACGATCGTCTTAGATTTCCCTTTTCTCTCTCTCTGTTTAAAAAAATTCTTTTATTCTCACTATGATGAGCTTGGTTCTAAGAAGTTCTCCTTGAGATTCTGTCTTCTGATGGAGTTCCATAAATCTGAAATTTATCTGGTCTTTTGTTATCTTGCTGGTTTAATGAAGAAGCATTTAATCCAGATGCAAGTGAATATCAAGGCAGTTGTGAACTATTTAGGACTTTTGTTGCTTTTATTCCCATCTTTGGATTTCTCACTCAAATTCTATGTGGCACAGCAACCCTGTATTCTTGATAAAGTTAGGGCTTTGCAACTTACAAGAGAAAATAAGGCAAATAAGGTTGAAAGGATGTGAGATGGGGCCAGAGGACCCATGAGTATCATTGAGAGTAGGGGTTGAGGGGCAATGAGGCCAGCCCCTGCTCTGCACCTGGGAAACCACTTGCCTTGCAAAGAGTCTTTCTGGTTACACCTAGCTGTTGTGAATGACAAGTAAAGGAGGAGAAGTTGGGGAAGGGTAAGCTCTTCAAATAGGCTTAGGCATTGCATCTGGGCAGCAGGGAAGGGTAAATATTCCTGAGGTGTGGTGGATAGGGTTGACTCAGGTGATCCACGTTGGGGTGAGCAGAAACTGCTTTAATATACTCTTCCCTCCCACCATACCCACTCAGCATGTTAACTACTAGAAATAAGTACTGTTCATGATTGTCACTTTGGGATCACTTTCCCAAATTACTGTTATTTTCTCCTTGATTACATATTGTCTATGGCTACTCTTATGATACAACAAAAGAGTCTGGTAGTTAAACAGAGACCAGATAGCCCGCAAGGCATAACTGTGTACTGTCTGGGGGATCTGCAAGGCTTTTCTGTAAAGGACCAATCTAGAGCAATAATTTTCAACCCCGACAAATCAGAATCACCTGAGGGACTCTTGTAAGTGGCTGCATAGCCACGTGTATTCTGTTAAATTTTTGCTTTCCCAAGAATTATGATAAATAGTCAGCAAGAAGAACTGCTGATCTAGGGAGGAAACGTCTCTTCTTTATTAAGAACTTAGGAGAGGACTTCAGTCTGGAACACGAAAGAAGGTTTCATTAATATTTGAGAGGGTTTTGTTCATAAGAGTTAAAACAAGACCTGAGTATGGCATTTGTTGATGTTAGAGCTGGCCCATGGCAGTTTGTGTTTGAATTCAGAATTGCAAGGAGCTGGTATCTGTTCATTTTAGCTGGGCTTCATTTATAAGTAGGGATGAGATAATCTATGGGGGAACATATGGAAAAAATGGTTTCAGGATGCTCTTGGAGTGCTGTTCTCAATAGGATCACCTTGAGGGCCTGCCTCTCTCCTGCTGTCTCAAGCCCCCTCAAGTAAAGCTTCCACTTATTAAGAAAAATGATGGTGACTCATAGTTAAAAGTGTACCTTTATTTTTATAAGGATATAAATATAGTTTTTAAAAACACTTATTCTTTAGGGCAGTACTTTTCAATCTTCTTGGGATCACAGGATGCTGAGAAGCTGAAAAAAGTTATTAACCCTTTTGTTAGTAACCCAGATAAATGCACATAAATCCTTCTTTCCCCTTAAGTGTTCTAACAATTTCAATGGGCTCGCCTTCATTCCTGAATCTGTGGACTGTAGGTTTAAGTATTTCTGGTTTAAAATGAATAATCTCTTAAGTGACTTGCTTTCTTACTTGTTTCTCTGTAATCAAGGGAAAACATGATTTTAAATACCACATTATTTTCTTTCAAGAACTTTTAGATTTTTTTTTTCTTCAGTCACCTATAGATGAGCACTTTGCTAATAACGTTCCTGACTTCTGCCTCTAAGATAGGGAGCTTGAAAACTGTTAGAATGCTTGGTCACTCATTTGTTTATTAAAAAGATTTTTTTAAATTGAGATTGCATCATATGCCAGACATGTAGTAGGTGCCGGATGTGCAGATGAATGTTCCAGCTCCTGTGGGAAAGCAGGTCGTCATATGGGGGTGGAAGCCATGTTTTGGGACTCGAATCCTATAAACGTACCCCAGTCTAATATGTTACATAACTTATTTTCTTGTCTGTTTCTCTCTGCTAAGATCTTTGAGGCCAGAGATCTTTTTGTCCACTTATAGTAATACCTGGTGCATATTAGGTGTTCAGTTAATATTTATGGAATGAAATAATGAATTCAATACATTTTGAGGGGGTTGAAGGACTGGGAAAGAGACAGGCAAACAGAAATGTAGTCCCTTTGGAGAAGGCATAGCGAGAGTATTTCTTGGGTACTTGTTGCATTGGCTGTTTGCTGGAGCAGTTCTAGCTTGTTGCTAATGTTGGGTTCTCATGGAAAAGATAAGCTTGAAAGCTGATTGGGGATTTTCTTTACCATTACGGTAAAAGCGGCTTGTTTATGGGTGTAAGAAGTTTTGTTTTGCCTTTTTTTTTTTTGCCAGTGGTGGTGAATTTATGCTTCCTTTTATGATCCTGTCAAACTGTCATTAAGCCTCATTAGTGTGCACTAAGCCATCCAGACAGCTCATGGAAAGATGGCTACTATTCATTTTTAGAAAGAAAAATAATTAGACTACAAGCTTTGAGACAATGTTACAGTAGCTCAACAATCATTTGATTAAATCCTAATTAGGAAACTTTTATGCAATTTGTTTGTGAAAATACTGGCTCTGGGTCTTGCTCTTGGATAAAAGGATCTCCATTTCATGCTGCAACTGCCTGTTTTCTTCCCTTTTTGAAGCTGGGGAGATAAGTACATGATTTGTCTGCTGGGAAGTAGATAGTGCTGCTTTCACCTTGTTAATAAATCTTACAGGAATTTTCCAGTAGTGTTGGCAAGCCCGTTATAATAGTTACAGCAGACGAAAGTGGCCTCGCTTTCAGAGCTTTGTATAGCTAAGTCGAGGTCTTTCGGTTTTCCTTCTCTTCCTTTCTGTGGCTAGATAGTTCTATGAATGCACAACCAATGTTAATTAAGTGCTCAGGCTTCCTATTCAGAAGGGAGCAATGGACATTGAGTTTCAGATTCTTCACTGTGTGCTTGGGTTTAGGGTTGGAAGCAGGGTTGTGTGGCAGGGTTGGAGGGTTGGAGATGGGGAATGTCAGTTTGGATTAGTTAACAGTTCTGAGAACCTAAATTTCCCCATTACCTCGCCTTGTCTCTCCCATTTCATCTTTGAACACTTCTACTCCCACTCCTGGCTCTTTGTTCCTGCTCAGTTGGACTTCATTGCAGAGTCCAGGCTCTGCTATGAGGAAGAATATTTTTGCTGACAAGGGTGCTTGTGCAGAAAAACTTCATATGGATGTGTGGATCTATGTTAGCCACGGGTTTCCCTGGCAACTGACCTAAGCGTACCCTCCAGAGGATCCTAACATTTGACTGTAGAGTAGGGAGGGAAGGATCTAGTCCCTCTTAGTGTTTCAGGACAAGATGAAAACGAGAGAGGGAGTAAGGACAGGAAAAGTTTAAAAGAGTAGTCTGAGAAAGGAAAACATTACAGTAATGGACGGCGGCAGGGGGTGGAGGTGGGCAAAAAAGGAAGGTTACACTGGGGAGGGAAGGAAAAGGCCTATGTATGTCACTGAAAGTGGCTCTGACAGGCGAAAAATGACAAGAAGGAAGTCATTTTCTTTTCCTCAGTTATTTGTTTTTCCTCCCTAGGAATGTGAAAAATGTTGACTCCAGGAAAGTCACTAAAGCAAAGAGGAAACTTCAACATGTAATTAAAGCAGGATTGCTCTAGATGAATTTTGGAGTTAGAAAAAGGCCCCTGGTTAATCTGCTTTGGAGATGACAATTTTTCCTAGCCTCCTTGCTGTTTTTATAAATCTGTGTATACTTTATAGGAAACTTAATCCATATGTTTTAGCATTATTTACACATAATAAAGATGTAGGCTGAGCATGGTGGCTCATGCCTGTAATCTCAGCACTTTGGGAGGCCGAGGCAGGCAGATCACCTGAGGTCAGGAGTTCGAGACCAGCCTGGCCAACATGGCAAAACCCTGTCTCTACTAAAAAAAAAGTACAAAAATTAGCCAGGTGTGGTGGCGGGTGCCTGTAATCCCAGCTACTCAGGAGGCTGAGGCAGGAGAATTGCTTTAACCCAGGAGGTGGAGGTTGCAGTGAGCTGAGATTGCACCACTGCACGCCAGCCTGGGTGACAAGAGCGAGACTCCGTCTCAAAAAAAACAAAATTTTTAAGGTTTTTTCCTTTGTAAAGAAAATTTTTTTCCAGGTGGCAAAGGTGTGTGAATTTTCAAGTTTTCAATTGGGGTTTTGCATAAGTTCTGTTCTTAACAGAGTATACTTGTTATGCATTAATTTGGTGCATTTTTTTCCCCCATTGCCTGCTGTGAGTCATTCATGGTGTGAGATTTGGGGGAAGTAAAGACAGTCCAGTAGGGGAAAGAAGAAATGTCCAAAAGTAGCTACAAGATATGGCAGAGAATAAGTGCTTTGAGAGAGAGACACAGAGAGAATGAGCGAGAAAGTGGCGGAGACTTCAGAGGAGAGTTTATGTTCAACTGCAGGGAATCTGGAAAGTTTCCCCAGTAAGTGTTTTGAATCAGTTTTATAATGGAGTTTGAACAGGTGGAGATGTTTTAAGAGGACATTTCGGGTATGGGAGACCATGTAATCAGAGAAACACAGAGAGGAGGTACGTGTTCTGGGAACGCAGCTCTTGTTGGAACATGGGCAAATGGCAGGAGATGAGATTGGAAAGAGATTCGGGCCAGGTGTGGGAGGTTGAGAATGCCGCTTTAGGACTTTTGCATTTACTTTTATAGGTACTGGGGCCACTCATGGTTTTCAAGTAAACTGCTTCACAAAACTTAATCTGACAGCCGGATTTGCAGTAGGAAGTAGAGGAATGAAAAGCTAGGAGAGAGGTTATTTGGCATAGTTGAAGGGCATGGGAGTGAGAATGGGGAGTTCCAGGATGGACAGCATCATTTGGCGAGGTGGAATAGGCAAAACCCGGGGACTGGGTTTGTAAGGGGTCTTGGGGAAGGTGTGATAGAGATTCAATCCTGGGACAATATGGGTGTCACTAATAAAAGCAAGGAACAAAAGAGTTTGGGGGAGGAGTAAGATGAGTTCAGTTTGTCACATGGTGAATTGTAGTTACATGTTCAAGATAAGTCCATTAGACAGAGATTTGGTGCTCAAACTTATGAGTGAATTTAGGGGTAGAAAGTATAATGTAAGGTATAGTTAAACACATGAGATTGGCGTAAGACAATATTTATTGGATGCTCATGATGTTACATGCTTTGGGTCTACTATAAAGGGCATTAACGTAATTCTAGTGTATGTGGATGCTTCTTTGTGTATCCATATACGTAAAAATATATATATAAAACATAAAATTCCCATTGCATAAATATATGTAATAGTATCCCTATATGGGTGAAAATTCTTATGTATATTTTCTCTTTATACATCTGAGAGAAATGAGGGGTGAGAGCTTGACTTGCTCATGAGCATACAGCTAGTAAACGTGGCAATGCTTGGGTTTGAACTGAGACTGACCCCCAGAGCCTTTGCTTTTCATCACTAGGAGAAGACAATAATATCCTTGAGAAACACCAAGATTTTCCTGTTGGGGTAATAGAGGAGCCAGAAGAAACCCAGGCAGGATCAGGTCAGTGCTAGTGTCAGGGTTGTCCAGGGCCACTGTCAAGGATACCGGATACGTCCCATGAGATGGGCGAGTATGAGGATGGGCTAGTGATGTGAGCTCATGAACCAGTGGCGTGAGTGAGCTCTTTCAACAGTGACATTTCTTTTTTTTTTTTTGAGATGGAGTTTCGCTCTTGTTGCCCAGGCTGGAGTGCAGTGGCATGGTCTTGGCTCACTGCAATCTCTGCCTACTGGGTCCAAGTGATTCTCCTGCCTCAGCCTCGCAAGTAGCTGGGATTACAGGTGTGTGCCACCATGCCTGGCTAATTTTGTATTTTTTAGTAGAGATGGGGTTTCATCATGTTGGCCAGGCTGGTCTCGAACTCCTGACCTCAAGTGATCCACCGGCCTCGGCTTCCTAAAGTGCTGGGATTACAGGCTTGAGCCACCACGACTGGCCTAATGGTGACATTTCTGTTGAGAGCCAGAGTGCAGATGAACTTGTAAGGCGTATGTGAATGAGTGTTCAGGAATGAGTGATATTCAGTGTCTATTTTTTTTGTTGTTTTTGTCATATGTCAAGAATAAAGCAGGAGGAAAAGCCAGAATAGACGTGGAGGGGAAGGACAGAGCAGGACCACTAGTGCCTGAGTTTTACATGGCTCACTGGTCACCCTCAGAGTCTAGTGACCTGTTAGCTCATGTCTGAGATAGGGAGTTCTTTAAAGGAACTTAAACAGGGAATGAACCCTCTCAGGAGTCACTGAGTCTGTGTAGATTGAGTCTATTATTTATTTTTTAATTTTTGTGGGTACATAGTTGCTGTATGTATTTATGGGGTACATGAGATATTTTGATACAGGCATGCCATGGGTAATAATCACAGCAGGGGAAATGGAGTCGCCATCACCTCAAGCGTTTATCCCTTTTTTGTGTTACAAGCCATCCAGTTATACTCTTTTAGTTATTTTTAAATGTATAAGAAATTATTGTTAACTTCAGTCATCCTGTTCTGCTATCAAATACTGAATTTTATTCTATCTGACTATATTTTTGTGCCCATTAACCATCCCCGCTCCCCCCCGCCACTGCTCACTACCCTCCCCAGCCTCTGGTAACCATCATTCTGTTCTCTATCTTCATGAGTTAAATTGTTTCAGTTTTTTGCTCTCGTAAATAAGGGAGAACATGTAAAGTTTGTCTTTCTATGCCTGGCTTATTTCACTTAACATATTACCTTTAGTTCCATCCATGCTGTTGTAAATGACAGGATCTCATTCTTTTTTAAGGCTGAATAGTACTCCACTGTGTATACGTATCACATTTTCTTTATCCATTTGTCTGTTGATAGACACTTAGGCTGCTTCCAAATCTTGATGATTGTGAATAGTGCTGCAATAAATATGGGAGTGCAGATATCTCTTTGATATACTGATTTCCTTTCTTTTGGGTATATACCTAGCAGTGGGATTGCTGGATCATATGGTAGCTCTATTTTTAGTTTTCTGAGGAACCTCCAAACTATTCTCCATAGGGGTACATTCCAAGAATGTACAGGGGTTCTCTTTTCTCGACATCCTTGCCAACATTTTTTATTGCCTGACTTTTGGATAAAAGCCATTTTAACTGGGGTGAGATGATATCTCATTGTAGTTTTGCCTTGCATTTCTCTGATGATTAGTGATGTTGTGAACCTTTTCATATACCTCATTCCTATATTTTATACATTATAACGTAATAAAAACTCATGTTTATAATTTGACTCCCTCCTCATCTCCCCCCACTTCCTAAGGGCCCTTGAAGATTCTGAAGAGCCTGTGAAAAGCATCAGAGATCATATTAATCAGGGTGGTTTTCTTTTAATATCTGTCTTAATACTGAAAAATTGGCAATTTATAAAGTAAGGAATATAATATTACTCTCAGAATTAATATAATAATACAATTCAGATTAGATCTTATTGAGGGTTTTAACTGGATTTTCAATGAGATATGTAAAATGTGCTTTGGTTGACTTTAGCTTTGTGTGGTACTTCAGTGTACTCTGATGTTTCATTGATTTCCTGATAATCAGGGGTTTTTTTCCTAGTATTACCCTGTATTAGTCTGTTTTCAGGCTGCTGTTAAAGACATACCCAAGACTGGGAAATTTACAAATGAAAGAGGTTTAATGGGCTCACAGTTCCACAGGGCTGGGGAGGCCTCACAATCATGGTGGAAGGTGAAAGGCATATCTTACATGGCGGCAGATGAGAACTTGTGCAGGGAAACTCCCCTTTATAAAACCATCAGATCTCATGAGACTTACTATCATGAGAATAGCATGAGAAAGACCCACCCCCATGATTCAATTATCTCCCACTGGGTCCCTCCCACAACACGTGGGAATATGGGAGCTACAATTCAAGATGAGATTTGGGTGGGGACACAGCCAAACCATATCATAGCCTTTATGTATTACAGTTTTTGTGGATGACTTTGTGCCAAGGGACAATTACATTTCATGTACATTAAACATTTCCTGGACAAGGAGTCTTTATAACTTTGTAATAAGCATTTTAGCCTTTGTAATAGGGACTCTGGTAGAATGTATCTTTTTTTTGGTGTGACAGTGGAGGCCATTGTGGTGGTCTTGCCTTGTCGAAATGGCTGATGGCCTTGTACTGCCCAGAGGTGTCTTCATGGCACTTTGATTTATCCTTGTTTGCAACATGTGCTGCAAAGTCCCCGAGTAGTGTGTGTCCTCCAGTCACAGAGGAACCTAGACAGAGCAGTAGGGAGAAGGGCATATGTGTTTCCCATATGTCTTAGTCTGTATTGTGTTGCTATAACCATACTTGAGACTGGGTAATTTTGAAGGAACAGAGATTTCATTTCTTACAGTTCCGTAAGCTGGAAAGCCCAAGGTTGATGAGCTGCATCTGCCAAGGGCCTTCTTGATGTATCGTCTCATGGCAGAAGGCAGAAGGACAAGAGAACATGTGAAAAAAGAGTGACAGAGAGAGTGCATGCACAAGCGAGTGAGTGCCAAACTTGCTTTTCTAACGAACCCACTCTTGATTACAAACTTATGCCTGAGATAACATGAATCCATTTGTGAGGGCAGAGACCTCATGAGCTAATGACCTCTTAAAGCTCACATCTCTCAACACTATTACATTGAGGATTATGTTTTCAACATACGAACTCTGAGGGATGCAGTCAGACCATAGCAGTGTCCAATGTAGTCACCAGAATAATAAGTTACATGCACATATAGAGGAGTATCACACTGTGTTGTTTTACTCTTGTTAACCCTGCAACCAACTTTATGACCTGCATCTACCTCTCTTAGCCACAATCAGTAGAATGCATTGGTGCTCCTAGGTTCATTGGTGTAATTGGATTCCCATTCAGTCTCAACTTGCTGCTGTCCCAGTAACAGCCACATGTGGACTGTTTTTGATAAGGAGTATCCACTGCTCCATTCCTGTGGCTACAAACACAATATACGTCTTATCCCTCTTCTGTAGGTTGGTCTCTGTCGTTCTTTAATATATAAAGAGGCTGAGTGAGTAGTATCCAAACCATTTTCCATCAAGTGCAAGAGTCTTCCAGTCGTACAGCATGCTTGCCATTTAATGGGAAAAAGAAATCTCTTTAAAGAACATCTAGCCAAAAATGCTTCTTGATTTAGCTTTGCTGGCACTGGGTTGCTAGGCAGCACTAGTTTTTATGTGAGAGAAAAATAAATGTCTTAAACAACAACAACAATAGCAGCAGCAATAATAAAGCTGCAAAGTTTCTAAAAGCTTTGTGTCTGCCTGAGTATTGACTGTTCAATGTAGAAGTCAAAATCCCATAGCAAGAATATTTGACAAATTTTCAGACTCCCTCCCATCCCCAGTTTTCATGAATGTTGACTTGTTTGGCATTGCTATGAAAACTTTACTGTTTTGTGTATGGTTTTTTTTTCTTCTTCTCAGCAGGGCTTTGCATTTTCCAGAGTGTTTAAAAAGATACTTTAAAAGCACGGGAAACTTTCTGTCTTCCTTTCTCTTTAAGGAGAGAAGGAAAATAATAATGACATTATCTTCCTTATTCTGTTTTTTTTTAGCTGTGGCATTGGAAGCTTCTGCTGTCATGTGGCTCTGTAAATGGTAGATTGTATTTTCCCTTGGGACCAGAGTGGTTTGATAAGAGCAAATTTAGGAGAGAGTCATTCTGCATCATTTTAGTGCCCAGTATAGACAAAGCACTGGGGCAGTCTCCAGAAAATTGAAGGGCTCCAATATAAAGGGTGCATAGATTTATTTTTTGTTGTCTAAGAAAGCATACTGAGTACAACTGAGCAGTACTTGCCAGGAGGTGAGTTTTTGATTCACTAGAAAGAAGAACTTCATAATATTTATAATAATGAGAACATGTTCATGTTAGGGATGGGATTGAGGTGGAAGAAAGCAGGCCTCTGAGGTCCTGCCCACTCTGAAATCTTCTGCTCAAGTGTCTGGAGATGCGGAGCTGCAAAGAGAGCTGCTCGGAGCCTAGCTCAGTGTTTAGAACTTGGCATTCAATCAGTATTTGCAGAATAAAAAATGAAGATGAAGAATATGACCCTATTCTTCATTGCATTTTTAGGTTGTTTATATTCCCAGGAACACCAAGAGTACTTGGAAGGGAAGATAGGAAGGAAAGAATGAGAGGGCGAGGGTGGTGGCATATGTGTAGGTCGGCTCCAGGGAAGGCAGCATCAGATGTCTTTTCCTGAGGGGATAGGGTGGTTTGGGTATATACGGGTTTGGTTTTTTGCCTTGAGCTAGTGCTCACTATTTTTTTTATTTTGTAAAGTAAAGCTTTTAGAGCTGTCTCTTTTGTATCTCTCAAGATAAAATTGGGAGCAATAATAATTATAATAGCTAACATTGATTGAAAGATGATTGTGTGCCAGGCACTAGGCTGGGCTCCTTATATGACATTTAATTGAACATTTCATAGACAGTATAGCATAATGTGGCATAGTGGGCTGTAAAGTGGAATTCCTTGAGTTGAAAGCTCCACTCAATTGTGTGACTTTTTTTTTCCATTTTATTTTAGATTTGGGGGTACGTGTACAGGTTTGTTACAGACAAATATTACGTGGTGTTGAAGTTGGAGCTTCGATCCTGTCACCCATATGGTGAACATAGTACTCCATAGGAAGTTTTTCAACCCTTTCTCTCTCCTCTCTCTCCCCTTTTGGAGTCTCCAGTGTCTATTACTTTCATCTTTATATCTGTGTAAACCCAAGATTTAGCTTCCACTTATAATTGAAAACATGCAGTATTTGGTTTTCTGTTTCTCCGTTAGTTCACTTAGGATAACAACTTTTAGCTGCATCCGTGTTGCTGCAAAGGACATGATTTTGGTTTTTTAACTTTATTGCTGCATAGTATTCCATGGTGTATATGTACCACATTTTTCTTTATCCAGTCCACCAATGATGGGCACTCTATTGATTCCATGTCTTTGTTATTGTGAATAATGCTGCGATTAACATACAAGTACTACATGTATCTTTTGGATTTATTCATTTTTTTTTTTGGATATATACCCAGTAAAGGATTGCTGGGTCGAATGGTAGTTCTATTTTTAGTTCTTTGAGAAATGTCCAACTGCTTTCCACAGGGGCTGAGCTAATTTGCATTTCCACCAGCAGTGTATAAGCATTCCCTTTTTTTCCCACAACCTCACTAGCACTTTATTTTTTTTAATTTTTATTTTTATTATTATACTTTAGGTTTTAGGGTACATGTGCACAATGTGCAGGTTTGTTACATATGTATCCATGTGCCATGTTGATTTCCTGCACCCAATAACTCGTCATTTAGCATTAGGTATATCTCCTAATGCTGTCCCTCCCCCCTCCCCCAACCCCACAACAGTCCCTGGAGTGTGATGTTCCCCTTCCTGTGTCCATGAGTTATCATCGTTCAATTCCCACCTATGAGTGAGAACATGCGGTGTTTGGTTTTTTGTCCTTGCGATAGTTTACTGAGAATGATGTTTTCCAGTTTCATCCATGTCCCTACAAAGGACATGAACTCATCATTTTTTTTATGGCTGCATAGTATTCCATGGTGTATATGTGCCACATTTTCTTAATCCAGTCTATCGTTGTTGGACATTTGGGTTGGTTCCAAGTCTTTGCTATTGTGAATAGTGCTGCAATAAACATACGTGTGCATGTGTCTTTATAGCAGCATGATTTATAGTCCTTTGGGTATATACCCAGTAATGGGATGGCTGGGTCAAATGGTATTTCTAGTTCTAGATCCTTGAGGAATCGCCACACTGACTTCCACAATGGTTGAACTAGTTTACAGTCCCACCAACAGTGTAAAAGTGTTCCTATTTCTCCACATCCTCTCCAGCACCTGTTGTTTCCTGATTTTTTAATGATGGCCATTCTAACTGGTGTGAGATGGTATCTCACTGTGATTTTGATTTGCATTTCTCTGATGGCCAGTGATGATGAGCATTTCTTCATGTGTTTTTTGGCTGCATAAATGTCTTCTTTTGAGAAGTGTCTGTTCATGTCCTTTGCCCACTTTTTGATGTGGTTGTTTGTTTTTTTCTTGTAAATTTGTTGGAGTTCATTGTAGATTCTGGATATTAGCCCTTTGTCAGATGAGTAGGTTGCAAAAATTTTCTCCCATTCTGTAGGTTGCCTGTTCACTCTGATGGTAGTTTGTTTTGCTGTGCAGAAGCTCTTTAGTTTAATGAGATCCCATTTGTCAATTTTGGCTTTTGTTGCCATTGCTTTTGGTGTTTTAGACATGAAGTCCTTGCCCACGCCTATGTCCTGAATGGTTTTGCCTAGGCTTTCTTCTAGGGTTTCTATGGTTTTAGGTCTAACATGTAAGTCTTTAATCCATCTTGAATTAATTTTTGTATAAGGTGTAAGGAAGGGATCCAGTTTCAGCTTTCTACATATGGCTAGCCAGTTTTCCCAGCACCATTTATTAAATAGGGAATCCTTTCCCCATTGCTTGTTTTTGTCAGGCTTGTCAAAGATCAGATGGTTGTAGATATGCGGCATTATTTCTGAGGGCTCTGTTCTGTTCCATTGATCTATGTCTCTGTTGTGGTACCAGTACCATGCTGTTTTGGTTACTGTAGCCTTGTAGTATAGTTTGAAGTTAGGTAGCATAGCACCTTATTTTTTGACTTTTTAAATAACCGCCATTCTGACTGGTGTGAGATGGTGATATGGTTTGGCTCTGTGTCCCCACTCAAATCTCATGTTGAATTGTAATTCCCAGTGTTGAGGGAGGGACTTAGTGGGAGGTGATTGGATAATGGGGGTGGATTTTCCCCATGCTGTTCTTGTGATAGTGAGTTTTTCTGAGATCTGGTGGTTTAAAAGTGTGTGGCACTTCCCCCCTTGCTTGCTCACTCTCTCCTGCTCCACCACGGTAAGGCCTGCTTGCTTTTCCTTCACCTTCCACCATGATTGTAATTTTCCTGAGGCCTCCCAGCCATGCTTCATGTACAGCCTGTGGAACTGTGAGTCAGTTAAGCCCCTTTTCTTCATAAATTACCCAGTCTCAGGTAGTTCTTTATAGCAGTGTGAGAATGGCCTAATACAGATGGTATCTCATTGTGGTTTCAATTTGCATTTCCCTGAAGATTAATGATGTTGAACAATTTTTTCATATGTTTTTTGGCCATTTGTCTGTCTTTTGAGATGTGCCTGTTCATGTCTCTTGCCCACTTTTTAATGGGGCTGTTTTTTCTTATTCATTTCAGTTCCTTATAGATTCTGGAAATTAGTCCTTTGTCAGATGCATAGCTTGGAGATATTTTCTCCCGTTTTGTAGATTGTCTGTTTCCTCTGTTGAGAGTTTCTTTTGCTGTCCAGAAGCCCTTTAAATTAAGTCTCATTTGTCTGTTTTTGATTTTGTTGCATTTGCTTTTGGGGGTCTTCATAAATTCTTTGCCTAGGCGACTATCTGGAAGAGTATTTCCTAGGTTTTCTTCTAGAATTTTTATAGTTTGAAGTCTTACATTCAAGTCTTGACTCCATCTTTAGTTAATTTATTCTTTGTGATGAGAGGTAGTAGTCTAGTTTCATTCTGCTGCATAGAGTTAGCCAGTTTTCTCAGCACCATTTATTGAATAGGAAGTCCTTTCCCCCTTGTTTTTTGTCAACTGTGTCAAAGATGACTTGGTTGTAGGTGTATGGCTTTATTTCAGGGGTCTGTGTTCTGTTCCATTGGTCTATATGTCTATTTTTGTGCCCAGACTATGCTGTTTTGGTTATTGTAGCCTTGTAATATTGTTTGAAGCCGGCTTTGTTCTTTTTGCTTGGGATTGCCTTGACTGTTGAGGCTTTTTTTTTCATTCCATATGAATTTTAGGAAAGTGTTTTCTAATTCTCTGAAAAATGACATTGGCAATTTGATAGAAATAATGTTGAATCTGTGGATTGCTTTGGGCGGTATGGAGATTTTAATGATACTGATTCTTCCAACCCATGAGCATGGAATGCTTTACCGTTTATTTGTATTGTCTGTGATATCTTTCAGCAGTGTTTTGTAGTTCTTCTCACGGACATCATTCACTTTCTTGGTTAAATATATGCCTAAGTTTTTGTGTGGGTGTGTGGCTATTGTAAATGGGATTGCATTCATGATTTACTTCTCAGCTCAGATGTTATTGATGTAAAGAAATATTGTTGATTTTTATATGCTGACTTTGTATCCTGAACCTCTGCTGAAGTTGTTAATCAGATCTAGTAGTCTTTTGGCAGCATCTTTAGGGTTTTCCAGGTAGAGAATTATATTGTCAGTGGAGACAGATAATTTGACTTCATCTTTTACTATTTGGAATGCCTTTGCTTTCTCTTGCCTGATTGCTCTGGGCAGGACTTCTAGTATGTTGAATAGGAATGGTGAGAGTGGATATCCTTGTCTAGTTGCAGTTCTTAAGGAAAATGCTTCCAGCTTTTACTCATTCAGTCTGATGCTGGCTGTGGGTTCATCATAAATGGCTTTTATTATTTGAGGTATCTTCTTTCAATGCCTAGTTTTTTTTTTCTTTTTATCAGAAAGACATATTGGATTTTATCAAATGCTTTTTCTGTGTCTATTGAGATGATCATATGGTTTTTGTTTTTAATTCTGTTTATGTGGTAAATCACATTTATTGATTTGGGTAGATGAACCACTGCTACATCCCAGGAATAAAGCCTACTTGATCATGGCAAATTAACTTTCTGATATGCTGCTGGATTTGGTTTACTAGTATTTTGTTGAGGATTTTTGCATCTGTGTTCATTGGAGATATTGGCATGTAGTTTTTTGTTGTTGTTTTGTCTTTTCCAGCTTTTAGTGTTAGGATGATACTGGTTTCAAAGACAGGGTTTGGAAGGAGTCCCTCCTCCTCTATTTTTTGGAGTTGTTTCAGTAGGATTCGTACCAGCTCTTTTTTGTATGCCTGGTAGAATTTGGCTGTGAATCCATCTCGTCCAGGGCTTTTCTTGGTTGGTAGGTTTTTAAAATTACTGATTCAGTTTCATTACCCCATTATCAGTCTGTTCAGGATTTCTCTTTCTTCTTGATTCAATTTTGGGAAGTTGTGTGGTTGTATGTTTCCAGGAATTTGTCTACTTCCTCTAGATTTTATAATCAGTGTGCATAGAGATGTTCATAGTAGTCTCTGGGGATCTTTTCTATTTCTGTGGTATCAGTTATGTCACCTTTGTTATTTTTGATTGTGCTTATTTGGATCTTCTCTCCTTTTCCTTTGTTAATCTAGCTAGCAGCCTATCAATCTTGTTTATCCTTTCAGAGAACCAACTTTTCATTTCATTGATCTTTAGTATGGTTTTTTTGGGTCTTGGTTTCATTTAGTTCTGCTCTGATTTTAGTTATTTCTTTTCTTTTGCTAACTTTGGGTTTAGTTCTTGTTTTTCTGGTTTCTTTAGGTACAAGGTTAGGTTGTTAATTTGAGATCTTTCCACTTGATGTAGGTGTTTTGTGCTGTAAACGTTCCTCTTAACATTGCTTTTGCCATATCTCAGAGATTTTGGTATATTATGTCTACTTTTGTTTGTTTCAAAGAAGTTTTTCATTTCTGCCTTAATTTTGTCGTTTACCCAAAGTCATTCAGGAGTAAGTTGTTTAGTTTCCATGTATTTGTGTGTTTTTTAGAGTTGCTCTTGGTATTAATTTCTATTTTTATTCCATTGTGGTCTGAGAAGATGCTTGGTAGGATTTCAATTTTTAAAAAGTATATTGAGACTTGCTTTATGATTGAGCATGTGTTCAGTCTTTGAGAATGTTACATGTGCAGATGAGGAGAGTGACTACTCTGTGGTTGTTGGGTGTTCTGTAGATGCCTATTAGGTCCAGTTAGTCAAGTGTTGAATTTAAGTTCAGAATTTCTTTGTTCATTTTCTGCCTCTGTGATTTGTCTAATGCCGTCAGTGAGGTGTTGAAGTCTCCTCCTATTATTATGTGGCTGTCAAAGTATTCTCTTAGGTCTTGAAGTAATTATTTTATAAATCTGGGTGTGCCAGTGTTGGGTGAAAATATATTTAGAATAGTTAAATCTTCTTGTTGAATTTAACCTTTTATCATTATGTAATGCCCTTACTTGTCCTTTTTTTACTGTTGCTGGTTTAAAGTCTATATTTTCTGATATATATATATATGGACCTCTGCTCTTTTTTGATTCCATTTGTGTGGTAGATTTTCCTCCATCCCTTTACTTTGAGCCCAGGGGTGTGATTATATGTGAGATGGGTCTCTTGCAAACAGCAGAAGGACGGATCTTGGTTTTAAAATTCAATTTGCCACCCTATGTCTTTTATTTTTAGTCTTTTTTTTAAAGACAGGGTTTTGCTCCATCACCCATGCTGGAAGTGCAGTGGTATGAGTATGGATCACTGCGGCTTTGACTTCCCAGGCTCAAGTGATCCTTTTGCCTCAGCCCCCTGTCTCTTCTGGTTTATAAAGTTTCTTCTGTGAAGTCAGCTGTCAGTCTGATGGGTTTCTTTTTATAGGTAACATGATCCTTTTCTGTAGCTACCTTTAAGATTTTTTCTTTTGCATTGATCTTGGAAAGTCTGATGACTATGTTCCTTGGACTCGGTCGTCTTGTATCTCACAGGAGTTCCCTGGGTTTCTTTTCTTTTTTTTTTCTTTTTGAGACAGGGTCTCACTCTGTTACCCAGGCTGGAGTGCAGTGGTGCAATCATGGCTCACTGCAGTCTTGACCTCCTCCCAGGCTCAGACAACCCTCCCATGTCAGCTTCCCAAGACTGTAGCTGGGACTACAGGCATGTGCCACCACACCCAGCTAAATCTTTTTTTTTTTTTTGGTATTTTGTGTTGAGATGGGGTCTCCCTATGTTGCCCAGGCTGGTCTCGTACTCCTTGGCTCAAGCAGTCCTCCTTCCTTGGTGTCCCAAACTGTTGGGATTACAGGTGTGAGCCACCACACCCAGCCTGGATTTCTTATATCTGCATTTTAACCTCTAGCAAGATTGGGAAAATTTTCCTGACTTTTATCCCCAAATATGTTTTCCAAGTTGCTTATTTTCTCTTCTTTTCTCTCAGGAATGCCAATAAGGTGTACATTTGGTTATTTTACATAATCTTGTATTTCTCAAATACTTACTTACTTTCTTTTTTTCTTTTTTTTTTTTTTTGAGACAGGGTCTTACTCTCGCCCAGGCTGGAGTGCAGTGGTGTAATTACGGCTCATTGCAGCCTCGACTTTCTGGGTTCAGGTGATTCTTCTGCCTCAGTCTTCCTAGTAGCTGGACTCCAGGTGTGCATGACCATGCGCTTCTAAGTTTTTGCATTTTTTGTAGAGATGGGGTCTCACCATGTTGCCTAGGCTCGTCTTGAACTCTTGGGCTCAAATGATCCACCCACGTCGGCCTCCCAAAGTGCTAGGATTACAGACATGAGCCACTGTTCCTGGCTGCTTTGTTCTTTTTTTTTTTTTTTTTTTTGAAGCGGAGCCTCACTCTGTTGCCCAGGCTGGAGTGCAGTGGCGCGATCTCGGCTCACTGCAACCTCCACCTCCCGGGTTTACGCCATTTTCCTACCTCAGCCTCCTGAGTAGCTGGGACTACAGGCACCTGCCACCACACCTGGCTAATTTTTTGTGTTTTTGGTAGAGACGAGGTTTCACCGTGTTAGCCAGGATGGTCTCCATCTCCTGACCTCGTGATCCGCCCGCCTCCTCCTCCCTGGGATTATAGGCGTGAGCCACTGCACCCGGCCTGTTCATTTTTTAAAATTCCTTTTTTTTTTTAAAATTTTTGTCTGACTGGGTTCATTTGAAGCACTGATTTTTGAGTTCTGAAATTCTTTCTTTTGCATGGTCTCATCTGCCATTAAGACTTCCAACTGTATTTTGAAATTCCTATAGTGAATTTTTCAATTCTAGAAGTTCTGTTTGGTTCCTTCTTAACACAGCTACATCATCTTTTGAATCTTGAGTCGTTTTTGTGTTGTTTCTTGTCTTGGATTTCAATTTTCTCTTTGATCTTGTTGCATTTCTTTGCTATCCATATTCTGGATTCTTTATATGTCATTTCAGACATTTCATTCTGGTTAGAATCCATTGCTGGGGAGCTAGTGGGATCCTTTGAAGGTGACAAAACAGTCTGGCTTTTTCTACTGCCGGAGTTCTTATGCTGGTTTCTTCTCATTTGAAGGAACTGATGTTTTCTTTTTTTTTGATTTTGTTATTGTTTGGATGAGAGTTCTTGGTTTTTTATTCTTTTTGCCCTTGGGGCTATTACTGTGGTGTATATTGTGAGTGATTGTTTGGCTGCGTTTCTGGGTATTTTCAGAGTTCCAAGGCTGTTTATGAGTTCCTTGGTTGCAGATAAGTTCCTGCAGTGGCTTTCTCCTTTGTTGCTTGTAGGGATGTAATTTTGTTTGGTGGTGATGTTTAAGCTGCAGTCCAGTAGATGGCGCTTAAGAGTAATAGCTGCCTGGGGAATGGGCAGAGGGAGGCAACAGAGAAGCATGAAAAGCGCCCTCCCCCAGTGCACATTCGCGTTCAGCTGCTGGAGCCACTGGAGAAGCCCCAGGAAGCAGTTTCTTTCAGCCCAAACTCTCCAGGCCCCAATAGGAGGACACGCTGCCAAGTCCGCCACAGCACATTGAGGAGGGGGGATGGGAGTATGAGATGACCCCCTCTCCATGTTCTTTCCAGGGCTGCGGTGGTGCCACCTTTAGCGGCTAATGCCATGCCCGTGTTTCCTTTGACCCACGGTGGCCTTTGGAGGCTGTGCTCCCACCTCCCTTGTGGGAGGACCACACCAAGAGTTGGGTCTCCAGATCTGGCTGTTTTCACTGGCAAGGTGTCTGTTTGAGTTCTTTGGTTATAAATAGCCTTTTTGTGGTGGCTTGTGAGCAGGCTCACTCCCTCCTGTAGGACCAGGGGGCAGTGGTCTCAGGAAACTTAACCTCTTTCCTGAGTGCTGTGTGCTTATGTCTGATTTCTTATTGTGTTGTGCCTTTCAACCTCCAGGCCAAGAAGTGGCTTTTGGGTTAAGAGCCAGCTGTGGCCAATACAGTTGAGTAGAAACTTGATCCTTGTTTACTGGGGAAGCTCTTTTGTTGCCTCAGGGCCAATCTGTGGGGTGCACAGTGGTCTGAGCGCCCTGCTCCACCTGGAGGAGGGCTTCAAGATGGGCAGGCCAGACCAGGCAGGCCCACCTACAGGTCCCCCAGTGGCAGGTCCGAGCATCAGCTTTGAGGGGGTGGTCCAATGGGTGGCTACTAGACACATAGAGATGTGCCTAGGTGTGGAGCTGGGAACCTCACCTGGCCTCAGGTTCTCTGCATGAGGCAGCGCAGCTGCCTAATCTCATCCAGGAGAGTGGGTCCTCCAGGTGCCAGGACATCTGCTTGGGTATGGAGCAGATGGTCCTGCTGCACCACAGTCTCTGCACAAGAAGGGATGGGTAGCCCTGGCTGCGCAAGTCGGTGCTCTGAATGCCTGGAGATACTCCCGGGTGTGGGGAAGAGAGGGCCTCACTGTACCACGGTCTCTGCACAGGAAAGATGGGTGGCTCAGGCTACTGATCCAGGTGAGCGCGTGCTCTGAATGCATGGAAATCTGCCTGGGGGTGGAGTGTAGAAGGCCCTGCTGCACCATAACCTCAGGAGAGGAGGCTGGGCACCCAGCAGGGACATATGCAAACCAGTTCCAGGTCACCAAGCTGGCTCTGTCTGCAAGCCTCATTGCCCAGACAAACCGTGGCTACAGCAACTCTCCTCTTACTTTCGGACCTGTGATGGGGGAGAGCACAATTCTAGTACCTACTGTTGGGTTACTTTCTATATTTGTTGCTCAGTTTTGGCTGTGGAGGCCTTTCCCCTGCTGCAGAGCAAATGCTACAATATTTGATCCAAGACTAAATTGTCTGCATGACCACGCTGCCAAATTGCTGAAGAATGACTGCCTTGTTTGAGCCTGGATTAAAAATGGCATCCCCCTGTCATTCCTGGTTCTGAGAAAATACATGCAGCTTTTCTCAGTGTGTCCGTCTCAGAGCTTCTCCCCAAGTTCGCTCCAAGGCTCAAGAGAAACAAAGTGCTCTCCCTCGGCCTGGGTTGCACTGATCCCTAGCAGTAAAAGAAGTGACAGAGGGAGGTCCTCTGCCTCTTATGTATTGAGGCTTCACTCACTTTTACCAGCCAGATGCCATCATGGAGGCTGTTTGCCCACCTTCTCCTCTCTGGAGTCTGGGGCGTCCTTTGCTATTGAAGCGGATTTCCGTTTTCCTTTTTGAATTAAACCTCACAGAGTTTATCTTTATGCACTATTTTGTTATTTCCAAGTGGCTGAGGTATGCGGAAAGCCTCTCATCTGCCATCTTGGGGGAAAAAAAAAGTCATGTGACTTTTGAGGGACTTAAGTGACCTGTTTAACCTCATTATCAGTTTCCTCATCTATGAAATAAGAAAAATGGAAATACCTCCCTGATGGAGTGGTTACAGGGATGAAGTGAGCTACTCTATGCCTCTCACTGCTGTTTCCAAATGAGACACATGAAGCTCATGGAGGGTCATCAACTTGCTCGAGGTTATAGAACTAAAGATGGCTGAACTGGGATTTGAGCCCACTCTGTTTCCAAAGCCTGTCCCTTAGCTCTTCCACTGTTGTTGTCTGATGAAGTATATACAAATATATACATTTAATATTAAATGACTGCAATTACTTGTTTACTTTTTGAGAAAATCAAGGGGTTAACTGATTTTTACAGCTAGAGGGTAATGACAGGAAAGCAAACTCCCCTCCCCTGTTCACCTACCCTCTCCTCATACTGCTTTCAGTGTGCTGTCTCCAGGGTGACATACACCCCACAGCCAAGACAGTCTCTGTAGGATCTTCAGACAGTGTCAGGCCTCTCTGGTTACCATCTTCCTCCTCATCTTCATCACCAATATAATTCATACAGAATAAGAGTATGTCTCACATTTACTAAGTGCTCATATTCTGTAAAGTACATCATGATTCAGATCCTGCTCAACAACTCTGAAAGGTAGACATTACTTTCATCCCTGCTTTACAAATGAGGAAACTGAAGTTTAGGTGAAGAATTTTCCCAAATTCACACAGTTGGTAAGTGGGGATTCAGACCCAGGATGCCTGGCTTTGGAGGTGGATTCTTAAGCCCTAGAGTCTGCTGCTGCTCCTTCCGTTCAAAATGGCTTTAGGTGAAAACCTTTTGTCTTCATTGTCAGTCTTTCATGGGCTATACTGATCCTCAGAAACAGCAGATACAGAATTATTGCGGATTGAACGAAATCACTGAAAATAGAATATTTTGATGTCTCAAACATATTTTCAGAAACCTAAAATTACAACAGATAGACTAAGTGGGGAAAGATAAACATGGAGCATCACATAATATATAAAAAAACTAACTTTTCTAAACTGTAAACAAATGTATTGAGAATAAGCTACATGCTTTTAGCAAATTCATTGTAATTAATGATAAAGTATATATTAATACATATACTGTTGAAGCGTCTATAATCATAGAGCCATTTACATCAGACTAGGATACTTGCAGAGAAGTTTTAAAAAATTTTTTTCTGTAATGATTTCTTGCTCCTTCTATATCGGCAGGATTGGGAGAAGGGTATTTTTCTAGACTCTGAGCTCATAGCCGCTTTCTCTTTTTAGCTTTTTCTGGGTCCCTCCTCAGTCTGTAGTGCCCTGTAGTCATTTGGTACAAGTATTTCCTTCAGGCGACAGTGCAGCCGCACTGAGAACTGCTCACTGTGGACGTGAACCCCTCCTGTCGTGTTAGTGAGGCTTGGTTCCTGTCTTCTCTGGGTCTGCTGCTGGCACAGAGCTAAGCATATGAATTATCAGACTGCCATCTGAGCTGAGACAGATTCTCTCTGCTAGAAATTGAGAATTAGGATTTGGGGAGACTGAGCCAGTTACTCTGAGATTGTCTCTGGGCTTTGGGGCTGAAGACACCTTTGTGCTGGATCAGGTGTAGGCAGAACAGAAACAGGCAGTGATGAGGAGAGAACCTGGCAGCTCCTCAGGAGGGAGAAGAGGAGTGGGTGAGAAGTGGAGACTTGCTGCCTCGACTCTTGATGGCCTCTCATTACTAATCCAAGGCGGTTTTGAGTCCCAGCTCTTGCTACTTCCTGCTGATTCCTTTTAATAAATTCACTTTTACTTATGCCACTTTGGCAAAGTTTTGGTTGCAGCCAAATCGTCTCTCCAGCAGTGTGAGAAAATACAGAGTGTGAGGCACCTGCAGTTCAATAAATTTACTGATACATAGTTTACTCAGTGAGTTTGGTTTAACTCAGTGTTGTTTTCATTACCCTTACTGCAGGTGTCTCGTGCCTGTCCCTGAGGCTGGCTGCTTCTTAGGCCCAGTCCTTAGGAAAACAGATGGAGCGTGTGTATCTGGTCAACATAGTTTTAGGTGGAAACTGGCTCTTTGAAGCCATTCAAACCTGAGCCTGTTGGTTGACTCCCATAATTTTATGGCTAAAACTTGTTTAACTTTATTTTTCAGTTTTCTCTACTCAGCCCACAGTTTAAACCAGAAGTAGCTTTCCTCTGAACTTCCACTAATTTCATTTACTAGATTATGTTTTCTGAGATCTTAGTCTCTATTCTGTGCCTTGCATTCTTCCACATCTCCTAGCTGGTCCTCTGGCCTGCCTTTCATTTGGTCAGGTAGCATTTTACAGTTCCCTCCTCCATCTGACAGCCTTTTCCTCCATCTAGCTCTGAAGGTTTAGTACATTAAGACCTACTTTAAAAATGCAATGAGAGCTTTGGGTTCTGTTTCCAGAAAACTGAATGTTTATATATATACACACCAAAAAGTATATACACTTTCAGGAATTTTGGGGACCTCTCAGGTTATGAACCTAGAACCATGGGGAAACCAAGAGCTGCAGCATGATCCATAAAAAGTTGGGGTCTGGAACATTTCTTCAGAGTCAGCCTTTGTGGCCTTTTAGTGTTGACTTTTTCCCCACGCTTCCGTGTAGGAACTAAGAGGAGAGGAGGTAAAGATGCCCCTCACCTCAGACTCATGCTTTATTCCGTCAGTGATGCTGTGTTCCTTTCCCCACCTGGGGCCAGCCACCAAGGAAACCTCCTATTAAAATAATCATTCCTGAGTTTGGCCATGGAAGGTATGAGCCTATACAAAAAGACGTTCTACTTAAATAATGTAAGATACCCACCTTCTATTGTTTTGGATACTCCTGATACTCAGCCTTCTGCCTGAATGAGGAAGAGGAAAGAAATTGATTGGAGGGCAGATTAAGAAGGCACCCTGTCCTTCAGGTCAGGTCTTCATGGTGCAACCTCATTATCTCATTGGAATTCTTATGAATATCTCCCAAATTCAAAACATTCAGAAGCACAAATGCTGCATTTAGTTAGTGATAACCAATAGGTAAGCGTTTGCACGAATCTCAGTTCCTGCATCTTTGGAATGGCAAACACTAACATCCTACCTAACTAAACATTTTGACGAATGAATGTTAGCAGAAAATGGCTAAACTAAGGGCTAACAGTCTTAGCTCGGGCACACTGGGGCATGACAGTTCCAGTTGCTAGACTTCAATTAATCTTCCAATTTTTAAGATAACTAAAAGTCAGAGTGGGCAACATGGCTACTTGATGAAGTGGGCCTCTACAGAGGGTCCTCCAAATAGGAGTCTTCCAATGGAATCAATCCAAATGTCCATGAGTGGTAGACCAGATAAAGAAAATGTGGCACATATACACCATGGAGTACTAAAAAGAACAAGATCATGTCCTTTGCAGCAACATGGATGGAGCTGGAGGTCTATTAAGTGACTTAACATAAGAACAGAAAATTATCACATGTTCTTACTTATAAACAGCCAAACATCGAGTACATAGGGACACAAAAAAGGGAACAACAGACACTGGGGTCTACTTGAGGGATGAGGGAGGTCGGAGCATGAGGATCAAAAAACTGTCTATTAGAGCCTGGGCAACATGGTGAAACCCTGTCTCTACAAAAATACAAAAAAACTAGCCCGGTGTTGTGGTGCACACCTGTGATCCCAGCTACTTGGGAGGCTGAGGTGGGAGGATTGCTTGGGACCAGGAGGTCGAGGTTGCAGTGAGCCATGATCACACTACTGCACTGCAGCCTGAGTGACAGAGAGAGACCCTGTCTCAATAAAAAAGAAAAACTACCTATTGTTTACTATGCTTTTCACCTCGGTGACAAAATAACCTTTACACCAAACCCCCGTGACACAGTTTATCTATATAACAAACCTACATGTGTACCCCTCAACCTAAAAAAAAAAAAAAAAAAAAGAAAACAAATAGAAGTCTTTCCATTAGGTCTAGGGCCCGCTTCTCTGGGTATGTTAGAGGTCCTTAGGGCCACGTCTTTGTCTGGAGATTTACTGGAAGGACCCATGAGACTCCACATATTTTTGCACTCACAGTTAGATTGAAGTCTGCCCTGTAGTGAGAATATGCAGCCAGATCATAAGAGAAAAAGACACAGGTGGCGTCTGCAGCAATCCAACTCCACATCCCGGCTTCCTCGTGTTTTTTTCCCAGGAGGGGCCTTACGGAGCTTACTGTTCCCCAGCAACAAAAATGCAGCCCCAAGTGGATGATGTTTCAGTCCAAGAAAGCCCAGGTATTAGAGACTAAGTGCCCAGGGTTTTTGTTGGGAGATAGTCACATGTGCATCCTTTACCTAGTGTGTACCAAAATTCCAGGCTCCCAGAAGGCAAGGAGGTGTTCAGCATGACACTTGCACATGCACATTTTTGTACAAACAGTTTGGACACATGGGATACACCCTAACCGTTTAGGGGATGTTTTATGTCAGTTTATAGAACTGTGTACCAGCCAAGTTCCCAGATGCCAAAACAGGTCCACGTTTGCAGGCAGGCCTTTCTAAGGATAGCAGGCCCAGGCCTGTGTTTACTCTTTTTCTGCACGTTGAGTACCTTTTAACTGCCGCAGTGAGGAACTTAGGAGCAGGGAAGAGGATGACATTCAGATTCTCCTGCAAGGATGCTCTCTGTCATAAAGATTCATAGCCTTTCCTCTTTTGCTTTGGCAGCGTCTCCCCGTTCTATAGGTGAAGCGCGAGTTGTCAGCCACATTCAAAAAATGCAGGATTAACTTTGGTGTGGAGCCTGGGAATCCAGAAGAATGTGGTCATTACGGGTTAAGGAAATTACAAGCCATGCAGTCTTATGTCACTGGGTTAATTTGGCACAGGATGAAAAGTCCCTCAAAAGCGCTCCTTGTTTTAGCTTTCCAGTTGGTTGATTTATCTTTGAGAGTGACCTGGAGGGCAGAATCAGCTCTGTGAGCTTTCTTTCTCCTTCCACCCCTAAGCCTGATTGCATGCTGTCCTTTGGTCCCCACATTTTCTGGAGAAGCCAGGTGTTGCCACGTTTGTCCTGCTCTCGCATCTACATCTGGTCAAACTTCCCCCTTCACACTGAGTCACACTGACCACCCCTCCCAGATCTGCTCCCTCTATTTGTCTTTTGGATTTTTCTCTAAAAAGTGTTTTATTTTGTATTTTTAAATTAAATTTTTTTTTGAGATGGAGTCTCACTCTGTTGCCCAGGGTGGAGTGCAGTGGCGCTATCTCCGCTTACTGCAACCTCCGCCTCACGGGTTCAAGCCATTCTCCTGTATCAGCTTCCTGAGAGGCTGGGATTACAGGCACCCACCACCAAGCCCAGCTAATTTTTATATTTTTAGTAGAGACAGGGTTTCACCATGTTGGCCAGGCTGGTCTTGAACTACTGATCTCAGGTGATCCACCTGCCTTGGCCTCCCAGAGTGCTGGGATTACAGATGTGAGCCATTGCACCTGGCCAAAAAAGGCTTTTAATAAAAAGGTATAAAACAATTTCTAGCTTTCTGC
The DNA here is from genome assembly GCF_009828535.3 of Hylobates moloch. NCBI lineage: Eukaryota > Metazoa > Chordata > Mammalia > Primates > Hylobatidae > Hylobates > Hylobates moloch. The sequence goes on from NW_026652278.1 coordinate 139,041,981, forward strand.
CATCCAGTATTAGTGCCGTTTTCCTCCTCCCATGAGCCATCTTCAGGTCATTTAAGATGGCCATGGAAGGTATGAGCTTGTACCATGGGACGTTCTACTTAAATAATGAAAGACACCTATCATCTATTGTTTTGAGATGCTCTGGTATTCAGCCTTCTGCCTGAATGAAGAAGAAAGAAAGAAAGAAACTGATTCGAGGGCATATTGAAGAAGGCACCTCTGTCTTTCAGGACATTATTAGTCATTAGTCATTACTTCTTCTTATGCAGATATTTGTAGAATTACCTTCTTTCTAATATTTTACCTATGCATACCTAATTCATAATAATTTGGGAGCAGGGTTTGGCTTTTGCTTTTGTTTATGTCCTGTTCTTTCTTGACCAGATAGTGATGAATTCTTTTGATTGTCATGCAGTATTCTGTAAGTTTTTCTTGATACGACAGAGATACATTTATCTAGCATTCTAGAGCAGAGTCAAACCTAATCACTGGAAGCTCTAAAGATCTGTACTCTGCCTAGAATTTGCTTCAAAATAATTTTAAGGGTGGGAATATAGGTGAACTAAGATTGGTAAGATTGGAGTTAGTAATTGATTTGGCTAGGTGATGATGTATGTAGGAGTTCATTGTATTATTCTTTTTCCTTGCATTTATATCTGAAATTATTCATAACAATAGTTAAATGACCTGATACTTGTCTCTAGCATCCTTGTATACAATTATAAATTTATTCAGCAAACATTTATTAAGTTGCTATGTGAACAGATACAAAAGATTAAAAAAAGCATGTCATGCTTTCTAGAAGTCCAATATTTAGTGAGAAAGTCAGCAGTGCAACTGTGACACAGTAGAAACCCAGTAGCATGGTCTAGAGATTGTCTGAGTTTGGACCTACAAGGAGCCTGTCGTTTGCTTTGTTCAAAGCCAGGTTAACACCGTTTCTGCAATGTAAAGACTTAGTGTACTAAGCATTTATTTGTGAGTCAACATAGTTGTGTCTTCAGAAGATTTACCTATTCCATTCACAGTAGTAGGCCTGCAGAGGATATAATGGATATAATTATGAAATATGAAACTCTTTTTCCTAAGCATTCTAGTCTGCTTGGGGGAGAGGGTAGGCATTAAAGGCTCAATGAGGAGCTGGTGTTTCAGACATGGGCAAGCTCTAGTTCATGCAAACCGTGAATCAACAGCCAACCCTGAAAGGATAGATAGTATTGATGTATCTGCAGTTTACAGATCAATGCAAGAAAATGAAGCTTGGAGAGCTGAAATTAACTTGCCCAAGGTCACACAGCTTGCTTTATTCATTTATAGCCTGCCTTCTTCCGAAAGGGATTTCGGGCAGCTAAGCCACACAGTTAGAAAGTTCCTTGTGGTCCTTCTACTGTCCCAAGAAAAACAAGGCTGTATTTTTTTCCTTTTGAGCTTAAATGATGCATAGTGTTTCAGTCAACATTACTACATGGATGGCTTCAAGTTTAAATTGCACAAAAGTGCTTATGTATGTCTCTGTTGGAATGTGTGGGAGTAAGAAAGGAAATCCCTGTATTTGATTTCATAAAGTCATGAGCTTTATATAGTTGCTTGAGCCACACATGCCGGTGCCTGGCTGTGTGCACAAGAAAGTTCTTGTTAATCCTTGCACAGCTGGTGTGGTGTTTGTCATCATTATTACTTATTCTTAATTACCAAAAGTGCACATGGGCTACAGATTTTAGCTTGTGCCGAAGTAAATCCCTAAAGTAGTTGGATTAATAGGTTATGGGGAAGATTTATAATCCTTTGTGAATGATACTAATTCTGCATATGTTCATATAAAGAAACAGTTGACATCAGAAACTCAAAATGTGGATTGTAATCTCAATGTTGTTCTCAATATCCATCTCCTGTACTCTTTAATTTGTTGCCGAATCAACATTGCTTTATTCGTAGATTGAAAATGGAATTTATTTGTAGGCTATCCCATTCTTAGGCAATTGTCTGTCTTTCTCTGCCCCAGCAATAAGTAAAAGTTGAAACATTCTCCTAGGAAAGGCTTCAAATACTTGATTTCTCTGGAATGTCATTTATGTTTAGGGGGAAATGGAGGGAAATAACCACTAAGAGGATTAGTCATTATTTTCATAATTTAATGAAGGAATTAGGTCATTTGTGCTTAATGTGCTAATAAGCACAGAGTAAGCTGTACTTATTGATGGATCAACATGGAAAGGTCCTCCGAATGAGAATTGTTTCTTGTGTGTAATTGTATTATTCTGTGGTTCCTGCAGAACTGTGTTTCCAGGGCCACAGACAGATCCACAGTGTAACTTTTTTGGAAGTCTATGTGTTTTTATCCACATTCTATGTAACTTAAAACCCTTTTACTTTATTTTATTATTGAGATAGATCCAAACTGTTATAAATTGTTTTTCATTCTCCATTGCTATCCATTCTTGGCAGCCTTCCCATTCATTCCTCTAGGTCAGTGATAACCAGTTTTTATGTTTCACACCCTTTTGAGGATTTGATGAAAGATAATAATCCCACTTTCTGAAAACATACCAATGCGTATACACCATTCACATATGATTTAAGGGCACACAGTAACTCCAAAGTCTATGAATAGACCTGGTTAGAAACCCTGGCTCTAGGTGAAAAAAGCAAGGGTGATATTAAAATACTGTAATAAAAATATGTGATCTACTTACAGTGTGGAGTGTGGGAGGAGTAGGGAAGCTTATCAGGTTAGAGCTTGCCACATGTTACCATATATTACGTTTTCCTTATGTATTTACCAGCATTATTTCTTGTCTACTTATTATTATCTAAAACAGATATCTCAAACATGTTTTAAGATGACAGAGTAAAGACAGATTTGTCAGCCTTACAATACAGACCACCAGTAGGTTAGAAGAAAAAAATAATAACCTGGTATCAGTCAGAGACAAAGGCTAGAGACCAGCAAACAAAATTTCCAAAAATTTGCATGGTTCATCTCTCTCTTTTTTTTTTTTAGATGTAGTCTCGCTCTGTCGCCCAGGCTGGAGTGCAGTGGCACGATCTCTGCTCACTGCAAGCTCTGCCTCCTGGGTTCACGCCATTCTCCTGCCTCAGCCTCCTGAGTAGCTGGGACTACAGGCGCCTACCACCACGCCCGGCTAATTCTTTTGTATTTTTAGTAGAGATGGGGTTTCACCATGTCAGCCAGGATGGTCTCCATCTCCTGACCTCATGAGCTGCCCGCCTCGGCCTCCCAAAGTGCTGGGATTACAGGCGTCAGCCACTGCGCCCGGTGGTCCATCTCTTTTATACTCCCAACTTGACCTTCCACAGGAGGCCTGTATGTGTGAAATACTCAAAAACTCTTCTTTAGAAGTAGGTGCAGGAGATGGTTTGGGCAGCTTTGGGTAAAGACTTGCAACTTCCACAAAGGTACAGGCTCCTCCTAATTGTCCTCCTCTCTTTTCAGAGAAGGGAGAGAATAGCTAGGATGTGGCCTATGGGAACCTCTATCATAAACACCCAGAGTTAGCCATCTCCAGCAATAAACAGAAAGGCAGTCGAAAACAAAACATCAAAATGGAAACTAAATAAAAAATGAATTGCCTCAGGAGAGGAAGGTGGGAAAGATGAACCCTGAAATAGAGGTGGAAGTTTTGTTTCCTACCCTCATAACTTCCAGTGTGATTGTCTTAACATGACTATCTCATATTCTGTCCATCTTGTGCCTTGAGAATGCTAGGAAGTGGCTAGTAAACTGGCCCAGACTGGCCATCTGAGACTGAGACTCCCTGGGCGACTGGAAGACCAGAGCTTCTGTTAGAATTGTGTACAGTCCAGTTAGGGGAGTGAACACAGCTTGAAGTGTGTTAGCAAAACCACAGTGATGAGGGCAATGACCAGGCTGCATAGATGCCTGGCTGAATCCTCATCCTTCCTGTACCCATTTGTTATGGACTAAACTGTGACCCCTCCCAAAATTCATATGTTGAAGCCCTAACTTTTACCATTGTGACTGTATTCGAAGGTAGGGTCTTGAAGGAAGTAATTAGGTGAAATGAGGTCATGAAGGTAGGGTCCTAACCCTATAGGCCTGGTGTCCTTAAGAGGTGCTTGCACAGAGCAAAGGCCGTGTTGTGAGGGAACAGGGAGAAGCAGCCATCTGCAAGCCAAGGAGGGAGGCCTCAGGAGAAGCTAGCCCTGCCAGCACCATGGTCTTGGACTTGCAGCCTCCAGAAGTGTGAGAAGATAAATTTCTGTTGTTACCCTGTCTGTGGTATTCTGTCATAGCAGCCCCAGCCGACTAATAACCATTCTCTCACGTGACAGAACACTGAGCAGGCAAAACTGTAGTGCATGGAAGAACAACACAGATATCCAAAACATGGGAAGCGATTCAAGAAGTTGTCACCCCTGGTGTAGTGGTGTGAATAAAAAGTGTTAACAAAGCTGTCCGCTTAAAACATTTGTATAATTGAAATTAACCAACCGAAATACCCAGTGTGGAGTCTACAGCAGGAGGGAAAAATGTAACTGTACATCAATAATCTATTTTGGAAGAAATACTGATCTAAGAAAGAGAAGAAATGAACTTACTAAAATTAATCTCTATAGAACTATTCAGTAAAATGGGAATTCAAAAATAAAGTGACTAAATATGATTCTTTAAGGGAGCTTGCTGAGCTAAGACAACAGACATCCAAAACAACATTTCAAAACAAATGAACAATTTAAAAATGGAAATGAGTAGAATCAAAAGTTAAAAAATGATCGTTGATGAAACAGTCACAGTGAATGAAAGGAGAAAGATGAGAAGATGGAGAAAGCATTGGATGTGGAGGACAAAGATGGCCCATCAGAAGGCATCAACACAAGTATAGAACCAGACACGTAGAACAGAAATAACTTTAATGGTAAAACAACAGAATTTCTTTTTCTGAATCAAAGAATAACTTAACCTGGTCAAAGAATCCACTAAATTTCAAGAAAGATTAACTCTGAGGTTGATAAGTCTTGAGTATCAGTTTCTTGCCACGAAGGAAAATGCCAAATTTCAAAAGACAGAAATAATATCACTTTTTTCTCATCCATAATAGTTCTCAAATTTAGGAATTACCAACAGTGATAATAGGAGCAAAAAAATTAGTCCCAGTAATAAAGAATTTTTAAAACTTTCATGTTTTATGGATTGAAGTAGAAACCTTAAAAAATTATAGAATATCTAGAAAAAATATTACAAAAACAAGCATATCAAAACTGAAATGGCAGGGCAAAACTTACATTCTGAGAGAGGTTTATAGCCTTAAGTAACTGTATAACTGAGTCAGAAAAAAATGAAATAAGCATTCACCTACTCACCAAATTAGAAGATAATAACACATATAAAAGCAGAAATTAATGAATTAGAAAAGGGAAGAAGTAGCATTTATGAATCCTAAATTTCGGGGGGGATTGGGAAGGATAAAATAGATAAACTGTGGGCTAGTCAAGAAAAGGGATTGGGAGAGAGGGCTTACGTGTATAAAAACAAATATGGAAATAATAGATACACAGTGCATATAATGTTAAAAATTTGAATGAAGTTAGTGAAATAAACTGAGAGAATTTTCAAAGAGTAATCAATCATCTATTCCCCAAAAAGCACCAGAGTCAGATATTTTCACTGCTGAATGCTTTTAAGCTCGAAAGAAACAGTTAAATCTTTGGATATTGAAACTGGTCTACACCATAGTGAAGGAAAACTGCAAATTCTTTTTGTGACGTCAGCAAGGCACTAATGCCAAGTCTGTGAAAGATAAAGTTGTAGATCAGTTTTACTTATCAATATTATATAGAGCTCTTAAATCATGTATCAGCAAATAGAATCAATACTTTATAACAGTTCAGTTTAGGTTGGTTTCATCCCTGAAAGGGGATGATATTGAGCCACAAGCATGGCTCACTATTTGGAAATACATTCATATATCCTATTATTAAGTGAAAGGAGAAAGTCAGCAGATTCCTAAAAGCATTTGACAAAATTTACATTAATTCCTGATACCATACTTCAATGAAACAGAAATTGTAGCTACTTCCTAAATATATCTTAAAATTTGTATTTTAGCCCTTAATTTAGTATTCTGTTTAATTGTTGAAATGTTTATAATATTGACAACATGACTTACTATTTCTAATTAACTATTTCCCTGGAAGAACTAGACAAGAAAAGAGAAGCGAGGGAAACGAGGTGGTATTTAAAACCTGGAAGGGGAAAATTTTGCACTATCCACAGATACGATTGTGTACATAGAGAGCCCTGGAAAACAAATGGAAGAACTGTTAACGCTAACATTGAGAGACAGGACTAGCTGGATTTCCTAGGCCGATTAAGAATCCCTAAGCCTAGCTGGGAAGGTGAGGGCATTGATCTTTAAACACAGGGCTTGCAACTTAGCTCACACCCGACCAATCAGGTAGTAAAGAGAGCTCACTAAAATGCTAATTAGGCAAAAACAGGAAGTAAATAAATAGCCAATCATCTATCGCCTGAGAGCACAGCAGGAGGGACAGTGATTGGGATATAAACCCAGGCATTTGAGCCATCAATAGCCACCCTCTTTGGGTCCCCTCCCTTTGTGAGCTCTGTTTTCACTCTATTAAATCTTGCAACTACATACTCTTCTGGTCTGTGTTTGTTATGGCTCAAGGTGAGCTTTTGCTCGCCATCCACCACTGCTGTTCGCTGCCATTGCAGCCCCGCCACTGACTTCATCCCTCCAGATCCGGCAGGGTGTCTGCTGTGCTCCTGATGCAGTGAGGTGCCAATTGCCCCTCCGGATCAGGTTAAAGGCTTGCCATTGTTTCTGCACAGCTAGGTGCCTGCGTTCGTCTTAATGGAGCTGAACACTAGTCACTGGGTTCCATGGTTCTCTTCCATGACCCACAGCTTCTAATAGAGCTATAACACTCACCGCATGGCCCAAGATTCCATTCCTTGGAATCCGTGAGGCCAAGAACCCCAGGTCAGAGAACACGAGGCTTGCCACCATCTTGGAAGTGGCTGGTCACCATCTTGGGAGCTCTGGGGCAAGGACCACCCCCCCACTCCGTTACAACATGATTCATGATCATGGGGGATTAAAAGGAATTACCAGAACGAATAGCTTCCTTACTACAAGAATCAGAAAATACAGTGGGAAAAATAGCTCCTATTAAAAGTGTTGGTTTTTTTTTTTTTTTTTTTGGTATTTTGTGGATTCTTTTTTTTAAATTATACTTTAAGTTCTAGGGTACATGTGCACAACATGCAGGTTTGTTACATATGTATACATGTGCCATGTTGGTGTGCTGCACCTATTAACTTGTCATTTACATTAGGTATATCTCCTAATGCTATCCCTCCCCCTCCCCCCACCCCATGACAGGCCCCAGTGTGTGATGTTCCCCTTCCTGTGTCCATGTGTTCTCATTGTTCAGTTCCCACCTATGAGTGAGAACATGTGGTGTTTGGTTTTTTTGTCCTTGTGATAGTTTGCTAAGAAGGATGGTTTCCAGCTTCATCCATGTCCCTACAAAGGACATGAACTCATCATTTTTTACGGCTGCATAGTATTCCATGGTGTATATGTGCCACATTTTCTTAATCCAGTCTATCATTGATGGACATTTGGGTTGGTTCCAAGTCTTTGCTATTGTGAATAGTGCCGCAGTAAACATACGTGTGCATGTGTCTTTATAGCAGCATGATTTATAATCCTTTGGATATATACCCAGTAATGGGATGGCTGGGTCATATGGTATTTCTAGTTCTAGATCCTTGAGGAATTGCCACACTGACTTCCACAATGGTTGAACTAGTTTACAGTCCCACCAATAGTGTAAAACTGTTCCTATTTCTCCACATCCTCTCCAGCACCTGTTGTTTACTGACTTTTTAATGATCGCCATTCTAACTGGTGTGAGATGGTATCTCATTGTTCTTTTGATTTGCATTTCTCTGATGGCCAGTGATGATGAGCATTTTTTCATGTGTCTTTTGGCTGCATAAATGTCTTCTTTTGAGAAGTGTCTGTTCATATCCTTCGCCCACTTTTTGATGGGGTTGTTTTTTTCTTGTAGATTTGTTTGAGTTCATTGTAGATTCTGGATATTAGCCCTTTGTCAGATAAGTAGATTGCAAAAACTTTCTCCCATTCTGTAGGTTGCCTGTTCACTCTGATGGTAGTTTCTTTTGCTGTGCAGAAGCTCTTTAATTTAATTAGATGCCATCTGTAAATTTTGGCTTTTGTTGCCATTGCTTTTGGTGTTTTAGACATGAAGTCCTTCCCCATGCCTATGTCCTGAATGGTATTGCCTAGGTTTTCTTCTAACTTAGGTCTAACATTTAAGTCCTTAATCCATCTTGAATTAATTTTTGTGTAAGGTGTAAGGAAGGGATCCAATTTCAGCTTCCTACATATGTCTAGCCAGTTTTCCCAGCACCATTTATTGAATAGGGAATCCTTTCCCCATTTCTTGTTTTTGTCAGGTTTGTCAATGATCAGATGGTTGTAGATGTGTGGTATTATTTCTGATGGCTCTGTTCTGTTCCATTGGTCTATATTTCTGTTTTGGTGCCAGTACTATGCTGTGTTTGTTACTATAGCCTTGTAGTATAGTTTGAAGTCAGGTAGCGTGATGCCTCCAGCTTTGTTCTTTTGGCTTAGGATTGACTTGGCAATGCGGGCCCTTTTTTGGTTCCATATGAACTTTAAAGTAGTTTTTTCCAATTCTGTGAAGAAAGTCATTGGTAGCTTGATGGGGATGGCGTTGAATCTATAAATTACCTTGGGCAGTATGGCCATTTTCATGATATTGATTCTTCCTATCCATGAACATGGAATGTTCTTCCATTTGTTTGTGTCCTCTTTTATTTCATTGAGCAGTGGTTTGTAGTTCTCCTTGAAGAGGTCCTTCACGTCCCTTGTAAGTTGGATTCCTAGGTATTTTATTCTCTTTGAAGCAACTGTGAATGGGAGTTCACTCATGATTTGACTCTCTATTTGTCTGTTATTGGTGTATAAGAATGCTTGTGATTTTTGCACATTGATTTTGTATCCTGAGACTTTCCTGAAGTTGCTTATCAGCTTAAGGAGATTTTGGGCTGAGACAGTGGGTTTTCTAAATATACAATCATGTCATCTGCAAACAGGGACAATTTGACTTCCTCTTTTCCTAATTGAATACCCTTTATTTCTTTCTCCTGCCTGATTGCCCTGGCCAGAACTTCCAACACTATGTTGAATGGGAGTGGTGAGAGAGGGCATCCCTGTCTTGTGCCAATTTTCAAAGGGAATGCTTCCAGTTTTTGCCCATTCAGTATGATATTGGCTGTGGATTTATCATAAATAGCTCTTATTATTTTTGAGATACGTCCCATCAATACCTAATTTATTGAGAGTTTTTAGCATGAAGGGCTGTTGAGTTTTGTCAAAGGCCTTTTCTGCATCTATTGAGATAATCATGTGGTTTTTGTCTTTGGTTCTGTTTATATGGTGGGTTAAGTTTATTGATATGCTTATGTTGAACCAGCCTTGCATCCCAGGGATGAAGCCCACTTGCTCATGGTGGATAAGCTTTTTGATGTGCTGCTGGATTCGGTTTGCCAGTATTTTATTGAGGATTTTTGCATCGCTGTTCATCAGGAATATTGCTCTAAAATTCTCTTTTTTTGTTGTGTGTCTGTCAGGCTTTGGTATCAAGATGATACTGGCCTCTTAAAATGAGTTAGGGAGTATTCCCTCTTTTTCTGTTGATTTGAATAGTTTCAGAAGGAATGGTACCAGTTCCTCCTTGTACCTCTGGTAGAATTCGGCTGTGAATCCATCTGGTCCTGGACTTTTTTTGGTTGGTAGGCAATTAATTATTGCCTCAATTTCAGAGCCTGTTATTGGTCTATTCAGGGATTCAACTTCTTCCTGGTTTAGTCTTTGGAGGGTGTATGTGTTGAGGAATTTATCAGTTTCTTCTAGATTTTCTAGTTTATTTGCATAGAGGTGTTTATAGTATTCTCTGATGGTAGTTTGTATTTCTGTGGGATTGGTGGTGATATCCCCTTTATCATTTTTTATTGCATGTATGTGATTCTTCTCTCTTTTCTTCATTAGTCTTGCTAGCATTCTATCATTTTGTTGATCTTTTCAAAAAAACAGCTCCTGGATTCATTGATTTCTTGAAGTGTTTTTTGCGTCTCTATTTCCTTCAGTTCTGCTCTGATTTTAGTTATGTCTTGCCTTCTGCTAGCTTTGGAATGTGTTTCCTCTTGCTTCTCTAGTTCTTTTAATTGTGATGTGAGGGTGTCAATTTTAGATCTTTCCTGCTTTCTCTTGTGGGCATTTAGTGTTATAAATTTCCCTCTACACACTGCTTTGAATGTGTCCCAGAGATTCTGGTATGTTGTGTCTTTGTTCTCGTTGGTTTCAAGGAACATCTTTATTTCTGCCTTCATTTCATTATGTACCCCGTAGTCATTCGGGAGCAGGTTGTTTAGTTTCCATGTAGTTGATCAGTTTTGAGTGAGTTTCTTAATCCTGAGTTCTAGTTTGATTGCACTGTGGTCTGAGAGACAGTTTGTTACAATTTCTGTTCTTTTACGTTTGCTGAGGAGAGCTTTACTTCCAACTATGTGGTCAATTTTGGAGTAAGTGTGATGTGGTGCTGAGAAGAATTTATATTCTGTTGATTTGGGGTGGAGAGTTCTGTGGATGTCTATTAGGTCCACTTTGTGCAGAGCTGAGTTCAATTCCTGGATATCCTTGTTAACTTTCTGTCTCTGATCTGTCTAATGTTGACAGTGGGGTGTTAAAGTCTCCCATTATTATTGTGTGGGAGTCTAAGTCTCTTTGCAGGTCTCTAAGGACTTGCTTTATGAATCTGGGTGCTCCTGTATTGGGTGCATGTATGTTTAGGATAGTTAGCTCTTTTTGTTGAATTGATCCCTTTACCATTATGTAATGGCCTTCTTTGTCTCTTGATCTTTGTTGGTTTAAAGTCTTTTTTTATCAGAGACTGGGATTGCAACCCCTGCCTTTGTTTTCCATTTGCTTGGTAAATCTTCCTCCATCCCTTTATTTTGAGCCTGTGTGTGTCTCTGCATGTGAGTTGGGTCTCCTGAATACAGCACACTGATGGGTCTTGACTCTTTATCCTATTTGCCCAACAGTGTCTTTGAATGTAAGCCTAAATCAGCAAGTGAGGAACACCTATGTGAAGAAAGCTACGAAGTTCTGCTAAGAGATGTGAGAGAAATCTTGAGTGGAGGAACTACATGGTTTTCTGTACTGCCGGTGGGGGTGTGAGCTGGGACATCCTTTCTGTGTGAGCTGGGACATCCTTTCTGAGAGGATTTGGCAGTGTCTGGCAAAGCTTGGAAATGTACTTAGAGCCAGGTCCAGTGGTACACGCCTGTAATTCCAGCTATTCAGGAGACTGAGACTGGAGGAGCCCAGGAGTCTGAATCCAGTCTGGACAACATAGCATGACCCTGTCTCAAAAATCAAAAATTGACTTAGGCTTTGAAGGCCATCTCTTTACTATCAAATACTCTACAGATATTCTCTCAAAATTTTGCAAATATGCAGAGCACCTTAACTGCCACATTGTCTTTTAATGCAAAAGTCAGAAACAAATAGTCTTTAACAGGTGGGAGAAAGATTCTGCAGCCTTTTGAAAAGAATGAATAGATTTAAATAGTGATAGTGATTGTGGCAGACACACCCTAAGATAACCTCCAGTGACTCAGGCCCTTGTGTGCAAGTATCTGTAACTTGATTCTACTCAGTAGAATATAGCAGAGGTAAGTATTTTATTATATAAGATTGTCTTAGACCAGAGAGAGAAATTTTCCCATTTGTTTCAAAGTAATCAACCACATGAACTGTCTATGGAGAGGGCCACGTGGCAGGGAACTACAGGCATCCTCTAGGAGCTGAGGCAGCCTCCAGCCCATAGTCAGCAAAAGCCACGGCCTTTAGTCCTGCAACTGCAAGGAAATGAATTCTGCCAACAACCTGAATGAGCTTGGAAGCAGATTGATCCCCAGTCCAGCGTCCAGAATACAGCTTGGCTGACACCTTGATTATAGCTTTGTGGGCTGAGGACCTCCAGAGCAGAGGACACAGTTTAGCTGTGCTTAGCCTCTGGACCCATGGGAACTTTGAGATCATTGATAGCTTCCTTATATAAAGCATGAGTCAGAAAATATAATAAGAGTAAGCATTTTGTTTTCAGCTGCTGAGATTATGCTAGTTTGTTGCACAGCAATAGAAAACTAATACACTGAAAAATGGAACCATCTCGAATTCACTGGTATCCTGTCTCACTCTGCATTAAATTAAAAAAAGAATCTCATGCCACTTGGTGATCCAACTTGCTCTTCATACCCTCACTTATTACACTCCAGGCACACCGGCCTATTTGGTATTCCTGGAACATGTCAGGCACATTTATGCCTCAGGGTCTTTGCACTTATTTGTTTATTCCCAGTGTCTATAACGCTGCATGTCCCATATTAGACATTCAGTTAGTGTGTAAATAAATAATAAATAAGTGTGGAACCGTATCTACTAGGATCCCTTGTGTATTTGTATACATATATAAGCTGGGTGTGCTGGCTCCTGCCTGCAATCTGAGCACTTTGAGGGCTTGAGGCAGGAGGACCACTTGAGCCCAGGAGTTTGACACCGCCCTGGGCAACATAGCAAGACCCCATCTCTATTTTAAAAAACATGAACATGTATAGAAATATATGGGAGAAGGAAGGCTTGAGTAGTGAATTTTACAATATTCTGTATGTATCAGTGTTATCAATTATTATGGCCCTTTTGTGGTTTTCTTCTTTGACTAAAAAGCCAACTAAATGGCTATTAAAATGTATATTAGTTAAAAAACAAATATTCTAGTTCCGTATCTCAGAGTGTAGAAATATGTCAATTTGACTAATCTGTTGGGTAAAACTGGAAGTTGCTGGAGGGACCAGGTTTTAATTTGAAGAAACTTTAAACAGTGAATCTGATTCTTCTTTGAGTTTGTACACTTTACATTCTTATATCCCTTCTCTTTCATGATTGAGATTTTTGTGTCTTGTCCTTCGATGACAAAAACATGAAGCAATGAGAGAAGTGTTTACATGTATGTGATCTATTTAATGTATTATATTAATTGTGAAGCATTTACATGTTGAAGTTACTTCGGGAATGATTATTTTACTCATGCAAATTACCATCTCATTACACAATATTAGGTGAAAGAAATACATGTATCTCTTAGTGTAGATTAAAAGTAGCCACAAATTTCTTTCACACTCCTTCCGTAGAGATATGGGGGTCTAAGTATCTCTTTCCCTTAAACCTGGGTGGAACTTGAGACTGTTTTGATGATTATAGTATGGCAGGAGTGACTCTTAATTAAGGCCCGAACACTGGCAGCTGCCACTTCTTTCCTCCTGGAATGTTCTTTTCTGGAGGAAGCCAGCTGCCGTGTTAAAAGTTCAGCTACCCTGGGCCTGCCAAGCGTTGAGGAAGCCCATGCTCACCGTGTAGAGAGGCTACAGAGACAGGGAGAGATGCCTGGCCTGCCCTAGCTGTTCCAGCTTTCCTATCCAGGCACTGGACATGTGAAAAAACCTCTTGGTCATCTCAGACCTTAGCAGACATGACGTGGGGAAAACGGAGGCACCCAGCTGACAACCAAAACGGTGGGAACGTCAAATATATGACCCTTGTCAGCCTGTTCCAGCTATTTCCAGTCTTCTGCCTGACCCCAGCAGAGTCTGATCATTGTTGCTGTGCCATGCCCACATTCCCAAGCCAGAATATTCCGAGCATAATAAAATGGTGGTGGTCTGCCACTGTGGAGCATTAGAGAGCTCTTTCATCAACGTACAGAAGCTATGTCCCACAGTTTCACTGAAAATGAATTTTGGTTTTGTGAATTTCATTTGCCTGTTGACTTACTTCCTATTGACTTCCAGAGGAGAGTACTTTTAAGGGGAAAAAGGGGAATATTTTAAAAAGATTATGTGTTTAAAGAAGAATAACCATGTTATCTGCATCTTTTCTTGTGATAAAAAAACTCTGACAGTGAAAATGCAGTGAGAATCTGACAGGTGATTAGTTACCCTCTCTTCATATTGTCTCACCCTATCAACAGCATTTGGGAGAGTCAGCTCCATGGCTAAGATTTCCATGCACCCTTCCCTTCCTCCCCATCAGCCCTCCCCAGCACACATGCTTTGCTTATCAGTGGAACTTTGTGGCCTTTTTCTGAACAGCACTCAGTACTATGCTACCTGGATAGCTTTTCTTGATTTACATATTTTTGCATAATAAGATGTTGAAAAATTAGACGAAATTGCCTGTAGGTGCGGTGGGACTTAGTACACTTCAGGGAGGTTAATCATCTTATTCTTGGACAAAAATCTCTCTCTATAGAAGAAAGGGTTACTGTTTAGAGAGCTAAATAAGAATGACTTTAATGTGTGTGTTTATGAAATGGTTACCTTTTTTGTGTACTTACTGTCTGACACGCCTTTTCTTTTGGAAAGAGAAAATTGGAATAAAAGGAATATTAAGATGAGATGACTGTTACAGGTCCTCCCTGAAATGATGAAGGCAACCCCATTGGCATGTTCACATGGTTATTCTGTGGATGTCATCAGGGAAGGAAGAGAACTCAGATTCCAGCATGGTACAGGGAGTGTTTATCAGGGATAGGGGAAGAAGAGTGTGACAGGTCAGCTTGACAGGATTGCTCAGTAGGGAGAAGTATGAGTCACTTGGCTCACGTAGCTTGATGAGGATATCTTCTGGGGATGGGTATGTATCTTCTTCTTCAGTGATTCATGAGTCAGCTATTCAAGCCCTGCATGTGGTGTGTGAACCTCTTTGGAAAGCTCCCAGTCTTAACCTTGTAAAACTTTGCTGACACAGAACTCGCTGTCTCCCAAGTTAACCTGTTCAGGCATTGTGTAACTTCAGCAATTTGGAAGGCTTTTCCCCTCCTTATATTCAGCTGAGATATACTTTCTTCTCAACCTAAATTCCCAGTTTTAACCTCTGGGGCCAAATATAAGGTTTACAAGGTTATTCCTCTTCCACTTGATATGCTTTTGGAACTTAAAAATTGATACTGTGGCTTGCTGAGTTTCTTTCTAGTTCCTTCAGTTGCATGACTTAGCTTTGAATGTTCCCGGTCACAGTCTTTGGAGACACTTCTGTTTCTCAGTGATTCTCTTACTGCAGAACTGAAATGTAATGCCCTAGCGTGTCCCAGTCAATCAGGACTGCAGTTGGGGTTAGCATCTTCCTCCTTCTGGATGTGCCCCGTGTTTGTTAATCTTGTCTAAAAGGTTATCAGCTTGCAGTCGTGGCCTGTGGTGGCCTCATCCTCGGCTTCCTGTTTATGTTGACCTTTTGCATTGCTCCTCCTGAGGCACACAGTCTCCATTGCTGGTCTTGTGCAGCTGCTTTTTAAAACATAGGAACTGCCTGTTAGTTTTTTCTGTCGAATCTAGTATTACTGGTCTCTTTGTTTCCAACCTGCTGAAAGCATCTTGGATGCACTTCTTGCTCAGGAAATTATTCAGTATCTCTCCCAGTTTCATGTCCTCTGCTGATGAAAACAAAGCCGGTGCTAACAGTTACTGAATTAGAGCTCTGAGACATGCTATTAGAAATGTTTTTGTAGGTTTAAAGTGGTGGATCTCAACCTCAAGCAATTTTGGCCTGAAGGGGACATTTGGTAGTGTCTAGAGACAATTTTGGTGATCCGCACTGGGGGTGGTGGTAGTCCTGGTGTGTATCTAGTGGGTAGAGGCTGGGGTGATGTTGAACATCTTAAAGTGCACAGGACAATCCCTCCACAACAACGACTTAGCGGGCCCCAAATGCTAATAGTGCTGAGATTGAGAAGCCCTCAGCAGATTAATGTAGTTCTACGAACAGTGTCTGTTGGGTATGATGTTGTTAATCTTGTTAATCAGGTGTACTATATCAGCATGTAAGACTGGATTCTCAAAGTGTGAACTGGGGTCACCTGAGACCTTTTCAGGGATCTGTGAGGTGAGAGCTATTTTTCTGATAATTGCCTTTTTCACTCATTCTTTACAATTGTAGGGTGGTGTTTTCCAGAGGCAATGTGACCTGTGATATTAAGACATTGAATGCAGAAGGAGATAGAGAATCCGTCTGTCTACTGCTAAGTCAGACATTAAAGAGATTTGCAAAATGTGATACAATGCCCTTCTTCTCACTAAATTATTTTTGCTTTGAAGAAATCATTATGTTAATATGTAATGGTTTAGTATTAAATAATACATGTATTTAAAAGTTTTTAATTATTTTACTGTCAAGATCAACACATAATCCACATGATCAAAAGTTCTTTGGGGGAAAATAAACACAAAGTTATTTGAGATCCTCAATGCTTCTCTTCTCGTCTCGTCTCGTCTCTTCTTTTTTTTTTTTTTTTTTTTTTAAGATGGAGTCTCGCTTTGTCGCTCAGCTGGAGTGCAGTGGCGTAATATAGACCCACTGCAACCTCTGGCCTCCCAGGTTCAAGCGATTCTCCTATGTAGCTGGGATTACAGGTGCACACCACCATGCTCGGCTAATTTTTGTATTTTTAGTAGACACAGAGTTTCACCATGTTGGCCAGTCTGGTCTCCAACTCCTGACCTCAAGTGATCTGCCCACCTTGGCTTCCCAAAGTGCTGGGATTATAGCCATGAGGCGCCGCGCCTGGCTGAGATCCTCAATAATTTTTATAAGAGTATAAAGAAGTCTTGAGGTAAAAAATGTTAAGATCCTCTGATCTAGGCTATATTTCTTCATTTTATGTGCAAGAATATAAAGTATTAATAATTTTAAAGGCCTTGTTAGAATGTAGATGTGTAGAATTTTGATGTTTCCCAGTCTGGAAGCCCTGTACTGAAAGAAATTAATTCACATGTTTCTAGTGAACCTGTAGTAGTTTTGGTTATCTTTTTCTACATTTCCAGATGGTCACCAGTTTTTAAGTAATCAATCCAGAGCCTAATTTGGGATCTCCGTCTAGTCAGATGGACTAACTCAGCTTCAATTTCTTCTCTTCACTTTGTGCATAATTTTTTGTTGCAGTTAGGAATGAATGTTTGAAATTGCCTTTGGCCCTTTGAGCCGAGTTTCCTTTTGGGACCTCAAGTGTTGGAAGCGTAGGTGACTTTATTCAGAACGTTGTGAAGGCTGCTTTTGTGAAACCTCGGTTTCTGGTATCTGAATAAGGAACAGTGCTGTTCCTTAGAGTGAATATATACCTTGATTCCCAAACGTTTTTAATTTTTGAAATTAAATTTCCTATAGTTAACTAATCAAAACTTAATAGATGTCTGTGTTTTGGTCTTAGTTTAAGTATACAGTTTTTAGTTGTGTTTTCCATTCCCTGCCACTTTTTTTTTGTCATGAGGTTGGAGGGAGAATGAAGTTCTGCCCTATGAATGAAGTAGGTAAGGAATATAGTGATTAAATGGTACACCTGTGTTAATAACATGATGTTGGAGATTCCAGATATCTCTGGTCTGGTGCAACCCTTTTAGCTGGATCAGGAGACTGAGCTGTAGAGAAGTTGAGTTTCTCTCTCAAGACCACAGTACATTTAACTAGCAATGAACATTATGATCTTGTGTCCCTTTATTAGTAATATTGTGTACCAGTGTTTAATCCCTTTAACCATTGTTTTTTTCATCTGTATCATTGGAATAAAACCATCAGCCTTGTAGGGTTGATCATATTATCTTTCATACCCTTTTTTTTTGTTGAAAAATTTTAGACCCACAGAAAGATTGCAAGAATGGTTAAAATAAACATTGTATACCCTATATAGTATAATTCTATTACTGCTATTTTTGTTGAATAATTTGAGACTAAGTTCCTTTATATCATAACCCTTCATCCCTAAATATTTGAATGTGTGTCTCCTAAAAACAAGGACAAATTTAGGAAATTTCATATGGTCACAATACTGTTATCTATATATCATGACTGTAAATGTGGCCCGTAGTCCAACACATTGACATTAACGGGGAATTTGTTAGAACTGAAGACTACTGGGCTGAATCAGAATCTGCATTTGAATAACAACACCAGGTGATTTGTGTGTGTGTGTAAATGTTTGAGATGTACTGCTCTAATGGTAGTCCATATTTATACTTCCCCGTCGTCAAATGACATTTTTAATAGAAAAATTGCCCCAATCCAGGATCATACATTATATTTAATAATTGCCATGCCTACTTAGTCTCCTTTAACTTAGAATAGTTTCTCAGATTTAGTCTTTCATGACATTGGCACCTCTGAAGTGTACAGGACAATTGTTTTATAAAGTGATCATTACTTTGACTCTTCACAGTTAGATTCAAGTTACGTATTTTTGGGAGGTACATAGATGATGCTGATTGTTCTAAGTGCATCACAACAAGAGGCACATGACATAATGGTGAAATTTACTTTGATCCCTTGGTTGGGTGTTACTCTGGTTATTTATCAGAGCATAGCAAATCACCCCAAAATTCAGTGTTTTGAAACAACCAATCTTGTTATTTTCATGATTATAGAGGCAAATTCAGGCAGGGCAGGGCGAGTTTAGCTTGTCTCTGCTCCTTGATGTCTGGAGCTTCAGCTGGGAAATTTTGAATAGCTGTGGGCTGGAATCATCTGGAGGCTTCTGCACTCACATCTGGTGCCTAGGCTGGGCTGACTC
Organism: Hylobates moloch; assembly: GCF_009828535.3. Lineage (NCBI taxonomy): Eukaryota > Metazoa > Chordata > Mammalia > Primates > Hylobatidae > Hylobates > Hylobates moloch. The sequence goes on from NW_026652278.1 coordinate 139,060,716, forward strand.
ACAGGCTGGGCTCCCCTGGGTCTGTTGAGCACAGCACCTACATTGGTGTCTTCATGTAGCTTGAGCTTCCTCACAGACATGGCTGCCTAAGGGCTCCAAGTGAGTGTTCCAGCAAACGAGCTAGAGACTGTAGGGCCTTTCATGATTGAGCATCAGAAGTCATATATAGTTCACTTTCACATCAGCTATTGATGGAAGCACTCAGGAGCCTGTGCAGATTTGGGAAACCTGGGGCAGGGAGATAGACTCCACCTCTTGATGGAAAGAGTGTCAAATAATTTGTGGCCATGTTTTAAAATTGCCACAGGGTAGTGATTGATTTATTTCCTAGTTGTAAATATAGCCATTTTCTCTTTGGAATTAACTGTAATCCATCAGGAGATACCCTGAGAATATTTAAGAATCCTGTTCCTTGGCATCTTTAGCCAGTTAGTTTTAGCATTAATTGTTGGCTCCTTTGTGTTTATTAGTTGGGATTTGAATTACATAAAAATCTATGTGCTAATCCCCCAGTAACTAAACACGTAAGAATAACAGATAGTGCTGGGTTCTTAAAATCTTTTCTTGGACAAAGATAAGCATGCATGACCCAATTTGACAGGTGGGCCATGTCTTACTGATGAAAGTGCCAAACAATTATTAGCATGTCAACAGTAATAGAGATGAAGGCATTCTACCTTCCTGTGTGTGTGGTTCTATGGCTATTATCCTGACTGTTCTCTCTCCTTCCAGTTAAGGGGATGTGCCTGACAGTGTGTCATTACCTCATTTATTATGATTGCAAACATTTATGTCAAAGCTGGTCCAAGGCCTAGGTGAAGTGATACCCACTGAGAGAAATCTCCCCCTGTGCTTTTGGGACATGGCTGCTATGTCTGAGAGGCAGTGAGTTCCAAACCAATAGGTCATCCAAGAATCTAAGCAGGAACCTTTATACCTTTTAAGGTGCAGGATTGAGGTAAAGATTATGCTTTGTCATCATATATGAGACTTCTTAAACTGAATTGTGCAGTTCACACTGAAGGAGAGGCTGGTGCCTGGCACAAGTATGTGTGACCTCCACCTAGACTTAAGTTGACAGGAGTAAGAGTGGGAACAGTGTGCTGTTGGAATGTTTTTAAAATGTATTCTTGCAGATTTTCTAAGCCCTTGTTTAGAAACATTTCAGTTGAATGGTAAAATCTAGCTCTGTCGTAATGTGTTTAGAAATTGAATCTTGCCCCAAAGTTTAGTCTTAATAGATAATATTAAGTTGGTGTAGAAGTAATTGTAAAAACCACAGTTACTTTTGCACCAACCCATATATTGCAGAGGCCACGTCTCATGTATAACCAGGGGCTCAATAAATTCTAGGAACCTGAGGTCCATATATAGTTGTATTAAATATATTGACTGTTTTCTTCCTTATAATGACAAAATGTTTTAAGAAAATAAAAAGACCCTAAAGAATAGTCATCAAAATTTTATAGAAATGTTCCTGTGTAGGGGATGGTGGGTATCTGTCTGTTTTTTTTTTTTTTTTTTTTTTTAAACCTTCTTTAAAGAGCTGTTTTGTGTTTGCCAACATTTCTACAAGGAATGTAATGTGTATTATCACCTTTGTAACATGAATAAATTGTAATTTGGGAAAAAAATGTTTATCAATTAAAAAAAGCAAAATGTTCCTATAAATTTTAGAAACAATAATTCAGTATGAAGGCTGATACTAATCCGCCCCCCACCTTCAGGGCGGCCTGTCCTAAAGTGCCACCATTGACCACTTTCAAAACATGGATTTACTTTAGGCATTTTATTTTTATTAGAGCTGAAATGGAAATGGAAAAAAGAAAATATTGGATTCTCTCTTAAATATGTAAGCCATTCCTGTAAACATGTGTACTTGGAAAAGGTTTCAGATTGATTCTGATAAATACATGTACCTGCTTTCAAGAGATGTGTTCTTCATTGTGACTAAAATTCACACATTTCCTTTTGGAGAATGAAGAGGTCCATGGCTTATTTTTTCTTTCTAGGAAAAGTTATGCCTGTAATCCCAGCACTTTGGGAGGCTGGGGCAGGTGGATCACGAGGTCACCTAACATGGTGAAACGCCATCTCTATTAAAAATACGAAAAAGTAGCTGGGCGTCGTGGCGGGCGCCTGTAGTCCCAGCTACTCGGGAGGCTGAGGCAGGAGAATGGCGTGAACCCAGGAGGTGGAGCTTGCAGTGAGCTGAGATTGCGCCATTGCACTCCAGCCTGGGCGACAGAGCGAGACTCCATCTCAAAAAAAAAAAAAAGGAAAAGTTACTCTAGCCTACCCAGATGACTAGGGATCATGGCTTGTATTCCAGAAGAAAAATAACATTCACATTGGAAATTTCATGAGATGATGAGTCAGTTAGTTCTAAATGTGTTTACTTATATTCAGTTTAAAGTTTCACCAGTGTCATTTAAGGAAGACTCTTTTTTATCAGGGTTCTCACTAGCCCAGGAGAGGAAATCCTCTTCTTGAGTATCCTCAGGTCTTTGGGGCTGCCAATTTTACATTTGCTATGTTTTGATCTACTGTGCTGCTAGTAGCACCCAGTGATTTTTAAGGGAGGGCTTGAGGCTCAGAAAGAAGGGTGAAAAGAGAGGAGAAAAGGAACCTCAAAAGAAATTGTAACCAACATCGAAGAAGGAGGAAGAAGAGGAGGGAAAAAAGGAATGTTGTGTATGGAGTGTGCCTTACAGTTGACATAGAGTATATTTTATTAATGTTAGTCTAGGCATTTATTACTGAAATGTAAACTTTTTGTTTGCATGTGAGCAAAGGACACATTGAAAAAAAGCTTTGGCTTTTTACTCAGCGAAGAATATTTGTAGACGTTTGGGTTATGAAAGTCAACATTACAGCTATATTTGGGGAAGTGTATTCTTCTGCCTTCAGAAATCGTATGCTGTGTTTTCCAAATGTTTGCAGGTGCAAATTGATAAAACTGCACCTGGAGTGTTTTTAAAGGTTTGCAAACCAGAAAACAACATTTTATAATTGGGGATATATGTTCACACTGTGAACGTAACAGTGATGCAGCTTTGGCTTAATCAGGAGAGGTTCACCTGATATAGATGGGGAGAAAGTTTATGTAGTGAAAATTTCTTTAATGCCATTTGGTTCTGAGCGTATTATCAAAGTTATTATTCCTTCTGTTGGTCTTTGAGAAACACTGGAAGAAGCAGGGCATTGATGTTGCATCCCTAGTTAGTGGCACTGAAAATACTATGGGTGCGATAGGTAGTTCTGGAGTGTGTTGTGCTTTATAAAGTCTGATTGATAAAGATTGTCAATATGCTGAAACCTTTAATGCAAAAACCAAAGTCGGCTATGTATCACTCTATTTAGCATATAGAGTGCTACTGAAATCAATATGGTATGTCCCACTGGAACTTGGGAAAGGGGTCTAAAAATGTTTCCCAAAATAAAACATAAACAAAATTAGAAAAACAGAAACTCTGCCAATTTGATATATTGCAGAAAAGTACTTTTTTCTTCTTTTAGTTTTAGTTGTAAACCAGAGTTGAAGTTGTTTTTTGAAAAGCTCATGCTGAGTTGGGGCCTGTGGGATGGGTGACCACTGTCAGGGAAATGTCTCCTGTTCCCTTATTCCCTCTCTTTTCTCCTGGCTGCCTTTCTCTAGTCTCCTGTGACATGGCAGAGAGGGCCTCATACTGATAGGCAGCAGCAGGACTCCAAACAGGGCTCTTCATATGCTCTAATGTCAGCCTCTTGCATCTGTAATGCATAGAAAATCACTTTGAGGAATTTCAGCTATTCAGCAAAATCTGCCCAGAAGAGGAAGTACATGCATGAGGGGTACTTTGTTGGAAAGAAGGGGTCAAAGCCAGCAAGATAGGAAGTAGCAGTTGGCCATGAGGCTTGCTCTGGGAGTAAGGCCTGACTGCCACTGACTAATGGTATGAATATGAGCAAATCTTTAACCACAGGGCCTCAGTTTGCTCAACTGTGAAATAATGGGCTTGGCTTAAGGGATAACTAGGATACTTTCCAGCTCCAAGATTCTGAGTTTTAATGAACCAGAACAAACATGAAACCGTAGAATATTTCCAGCCTCAAGCCTGAACCCGACTGGTATTTTACTGTCAGACCCTGTCGTCAATTCCAGTTAAATTTTCTAGAAAAGACCCTTATTTAGTCATGGTGATTCAAGGACAGAGAGTTGGAAAAGGTTTTCATTGTGTTCTCTCTGTACTGTTCATGTGGTAGCTACTCTGAGGTTAAGTCGTAGGACGAAGTTCAGGTTACCTTGGAGCGAACCTAGTCACACAACCCCAAGGTGATCAGGGTTTGCTTAAACCTGTAGACTCCAAAGCTCAAAGTAGTATTTGGCCATTTTATAACTATGCTCTTTTAGAAAGAAGATTGGACATTTTATTTCTGTCCCTCCTTTCTATATTAACTTAGGAGAGCCTGCGTTGATTTCTAGCTGTCTTCTGGAAATACGTCTGTCTGCTTATGGATAAGTATAGTTCTGTGAAATAAGACATCAGCACAGAGGACACATTGTGAATGGGGCTTGGTATGACTGGGTGATGTTGGAGGCAGTGGAACACAGTGGTCAAGACATGTACAGTGGAGTGAGGGAAGTGGGTTCAAATCTTTGTAAGTCAAGCACTTGGCATAATGTCAGGCATGTGGCAAGTACCCAGAAGTTGCAACTGTTATTATTTGAGATCATAGGAATATACAAACATAATCTTCTATCATAATAAAGACCAGTGAACGCGTTGGTAGAAACGTCTTTTTAAAAAGAGTTACTGGAGCTGGATGCAGTGACTCATACCTGTAATCCCAGTGCTTTGAGAGGCTGGGGTGGGAGGGTCACTTGAGACCAGGAGTTTGAGATTAGCCTGGGTAACAAAACGGACCCTGTCTCTACAAAAAACATTAAAAATTACTTGGTTGTGGTGGCATGCGCCTGAAGTCCTAATTACTTAAGAGGCTGAGGCAGGAGGATTGCTTGAGCTCAGGAGTTCAAGGCTGCAGCGACCTGTGATTGTGCCACTGTGCTCTATCTGGGGCAATTAGAGCAAGACCCTGTCTCTGAAAGAAAAAAAAAATTGAGGGAAAAAATGCAAATTGTTTTCTTATAACACAACAATCAACACAGAAAACCTTTGTGTCCAGATGTGTGGGGGTTTTTCCTACACACCAAGCAAGCAGTCAGCTCTGCAGCGAGCACCAGCTAGGTGTCCTCCCGTTCAACTCCAACACCGTCTACCTGGAGGTAGTGCCAGATGCCACAGATTGACGGCTTAGTCCCCAAGACTGCCCCCTTTTCAGATGCTAGTCGCAAGTCCGGGCCTCCAGAAATTCTGACTGACTGGCTTCCACTTGGGGTTCCCACAACCCCTGCTTTGGTTTTGATTAATTTGCTAGAGTGGCTCACAGAGCTCAAACACATTTACTGATTTATTATAAGGGACATTGCACACTTTGGGAAGCTGCAGCAGGCAGATCACTTGAGGCCAGGAGTTTAAGACCAGCCTGGGCAACATAGTGAAACCTCATCTCTATTTAAACAACAACAACAAAAAACTAGCTGGGTGTGGCAGTGCATGCCTGTAATCTCAGCTACTTGGGAGGCTGAGGCAGAAGAATTGCTTGAGCCCGGGTAGCGGAGATTGCAGTGAGCCAAGATTGCACCACTGCACCCCAGCCTGGGGGACAGAGTGAGCCTCTGTCTCAAGTAAAAAAAAAAAAAAAATTAATTAATTAATAAAGGATATTGCTAGGGAAACAGATAAAGAGATGCATAGGGTGAGCTATGGAGGAAGGGGTGTGGAGCTTCCATGCCTCCCCTTGGTGCACCACCCTCCAGGAACCTCTGTGTTCAGCTCTCCAGAAGCTTTTCATACCCTACCCTCTTGGGCCCTTTATGGAGACTTCATTGGATGGGCATTATTGCCCACCAAGCAGAAATAAAATTGTACGAAAAGGGTCTGATCTAATGCTAATGGACTGAAAGAGAAACCCAGCAATACCTGACTGTTCAGATTCTTCTTGGCCTCTCTGTGCAGCATTCCCTCCTCCAGAATATAGAGCGAGACACCTTCTGAAATGGAGGTCTTATGACCTAAAGTCAGACAAGGAAGGTCAGAGAATTTATTTTATTTTATTTTATTTTTTTTTTTTGAGACAGAGTCTTGCTCTGTCCCCCAGGCTGGAGTGCAGTGGCGCCATCTTGGCTCACTGCAAGCTCCGCCTCCCGGGTTCACGCCATTCTCCTGCCTCAGCCTCTCTGAGTAGCTGGGACTACAGGCGCCCGCCACCACGCCCGGCTAATTTTTTTTTGTATTTTTAGTAGAGACGGGGTTTCACCGTGTTAGCCAGGATGGTCTCGATCTCCTGACCTCGTGATCCGCCCGCCTCGGCCTCCCAAAGTGCTGGGATTACAGGCTTGAGCCACCACGCCTGGCGAATTTATTTTTTTAATAGAGGATTCCAAAATAAAATCTCTGATTAAATTTAAGTCAAAGCAACATCAAATCGTTATACATCAAATAATTCATTCCAAAACGAAACAAGTAAAACTATCTTTACCAGGTGTAGACAGTACCTGATACACCCTCACTTGTATCAAAGGTTGTGTGCTTTTTCTTTTAATATAAATAATTAATAGGTAAGCCAGGAAGGCCAGCTCTTTAATGCAGGGGAAGATCCCTACCTTGGGGAGAGCAGAGAGAGATTCTGTTTTCTGAGGCCTGCTTCCAAGGCCTAAAGCATCCCAACATTATAATGAGAGCTGTGACAGTTATGAGCCAGTAACTATACATATATATATATATGAGTATGTGTGCGTATGTAAAGGAATTCAGGGAGAGGAAGTGTGATATCATTACATAGGTAGATAGATACTGTGGACTTAAGTATTTATTAATTCATTTCAATCAAATGCAGCAGGTTTAAGTTGTGTGCTAAAGCAAAATTTGCAGAGACCATCTTATATCCTGTTACTGGCAAAGTATTTCTGGCAGAAGTGGTGCAGTCATTTCCACATGTGGTCCCTGGTAGCAGAGCATGAAGGACTTGGGGAGGGATTTATATAAATGGCTGAGTCCCATGAGCATAAACATCCATTGTGTTGTGTCTGAGGAATCTGTCACTCTGAACAGCGGTGCCAGACTTCTGTTTGTGCTGGCACTCTTAGGAGACCCAAGTAAGCAAGCACTTCCTTACCTGGCATGCCTACGCGTGGAGTGTTTTTTGTCATTGGATTGTCAGACTTGAGTTTTTCTTATGTTGTAAATACGTAGGTGCTGTGAAGAAATTTTCACCTTGGGTGGAAAAAAGTTTTGAATAGATGTAATCTCTTGATTCTCAATATTGCTTAAGATGAGTTCATCTCTTGTGGAACAAAGGCAATGAGAGGTTTGATGCCAGGAAAGTTAGGAGAGCTGGGTAATCTTAGAAAGAGACCTGGGCACTGAGAGGAATTTGCATCCATACAGTGGTTCTAGAATTGGCAAATCAGTGTTACATTTGTGTATGTATTATATACACATCTTGGCAATGTAGAACAAGATAAGCTACATTTTATCTTCCAGAATTCGATTGCCAAAATCACAGGTCAGAACTTTAAAGTAAATAGTTTTACTATTTTCTCTTATTGTAGATCTAAAAACAGTGTCTCTTTAAGTCATTCCTGGTGTTTCAGAGAGACCATCAGAGCATGGCTTTGTATCCAAAAAAAAAAAAAAAAAAAAAAAAAAAAAAAAAGCTTCAGAACTGGGGCACTGGAAGACAATGTAAATGCATATAAAGGTAATGCATTGTCAGAACATGTAGAAGGGGATGGTGAATTTATGTAGCTATTCCCCATTTTACTCTTTCTAAACAGATAAAAGACAGTACTAGCTGGTAGTATTTTTCCCTAAGAATTAAATGTTGTTTGTTTCATAAACCTATAATATTTTTATAGTTTGGCAGCAGTGACTTTGGAATGAAAGCCAACTTCAGATGCCAACTCTACCGTTTTGAAACCGTGGAGACTTGTGCTAATTGTTTAATTTTTGAGCTTTGTTTATTTGTAAAATGTGTGGAACAGTACTTACCTCAAAGGCTGTTGAGACTATTAAACTGCTTATGAGAAAGCTTGCTACCTAGTAGGTGTTTATTAAATGTTAAATGTATTAAATGAATTAGGAAGTAATTTATATCCAAAATTTCAGTGCTAAAGTGCAGAAATAAATACAGGAAACACTTGTTTGATTCCAGGTTACTTGGGAATTTTGAAAAGGTGCTCCATTTGTTACTTTTCTTTAGCCCATTGCTTGATGTCCTTCTCCAGAGCACTTTAGAATAACTTGGCTCAGAGCACTGAATTTGGGGAATATTCAAGACCCCAAGAAATTAGTGCCCTCTAAAATAGCAGTTGAGTGGAGTCATGAGGTCTGAATTCATTTTTATAATTATTTACTGTTACAATTATATTATGAATACAAATAGCTACCATTTATTTCTGGCTACTGTGTGCCAGGCACTGTACTGAACACTTTATAAACATTATGTCACTTAATCCCTATAGTACAGGCATTATGGTTCTCATTGTACACATGAGAAAATGAGATACACTGTGTTAAGAAATAAGTCTGGCCAGCATGGTGGCTCACACCTGTAATCTCAGCACTTTAGGAGGCAGAGGCGGACGGATCACGAGGTCAGGAGTTAGAGACCAGCCTAACCAACGTGGTGAAACCCCATCTCTACTAAAAATACAAAAATTAGCTGGGCATGGTGGCGCGCGCCTATAATCCTAGCTACTCCGGAGGCTGAGGCAGGAGAATCGCTTGAACCCAGGAGGTGGAAGTTGCAGTGAGCCAAGCCGAGCCGAGATTGCGCCATTGCACTCCAGCCTGGGTGACAGAGTGAGACTCCACCTCAAAAAAAAAAAAAAAAAAAAAAAGTCTAACCTAACCTTTCATAGCTGTTAAGATTTAAAAGCCAGGATAGTGCCGTCTCAGATGAGCATCTGTGATTTGCTACCTGTGTTAATTGGGGTAATAGCTTAGCTTTCTGAAATGCTAATACAGGTTTAGTATCCCTTAATGGAAATGCTTGGGACCAGAAGTGTTGTGAATTTCAAAGTTTTTTTGAGTTTTGAAGATTTGCATTATGTGTAATAGTTGAGTGTCCCAAATCTGAAAATCTGAAATTCAATATGCTCCAATGAGCATTTCCTTTGAGTGTCATGTCAGTGTTCAAAAGTTTCAGATTTTAGAGCGTTTCAGGTTTCAGATTTTTGGATTTGGGATATTCAGCCTATACAACATAGAGCTTATTGAGGGCATGGTGTGTATTTAGAATCTTTGACATATTTTATACCTCAGGACTTGGCAAGGTTTAAGGAATTGATTATATATGTACAGTGCCAAATTTCAGAAATAATTTTTCTGGTGTTTTTTTGCCCTTCAGCTTTTAAGTTCTGGGGCTACATGTACAGGATTTGCAGGTTTGTTACATGAATGTGTGGCATGCTGGTTTGCTGCACCTATCAACCCATCACCTAGGTATTAAGCCCCGCATGCATTAGCTATTCTTTCTGTTGCTCTCCCTCCCCCTGCCCTGCTGACAGGCCCCAGTGTGTGTTCACCCCATGCGTCCATGGGTTCTCCTTATTCAGCTCCTACTTACAAGTGAGAACATGCATTTTTTTGTTTTTGTTTTTGTTTTTTTATTCCTGCATTAGTTTGCTGAGGATAATGGCTTCCAGCTCCATCCATGTCCCTGCAAAGGACAGGATCTTGTTCCGTTTTATGACTGCATAGTATTCTACAATATATATATACCACATTTTCTTTATCCAGTCTATTATTGATGGGCATTTGGGTTGATTCCACATCTTTGCTGTTGTGAATAGTGTTGCAGTGAACATACATGTGCGTGTATCTTTATAACAGAATGATTTGCGTTCCTTTGGGTATATACCCAGTAATGGGATTGCTGGGTCAAATGATATTAATATTTCTGTTTCTAAATCTGGGAGGAATCACCACACTGTCTTCTACAATGGTTGAATGCATTTACACTCCCATTTTCTGGTGTTTTGATTTTGACTTTTGTTCATCCAAGGCAAGTGTGAAATAACTGTGGAATACCTATATCTAAATCACTGTTTCTTAGTCTTGGCTACACAAAAGAATCACCTGAGGAGCTTTAAGATGTAAACCAAAGAAAACAAAACAGACTCCAAAGCCTGTTCCTCAGTCCCAGATATTCTGATGTGAGCTAAACAGTGTCTTAAGTCTTCTGGAGACCAACCCAGGTTGGACCCAGCCCTGAGATTTGGACTGAGGTGCTGGGAAGGACTGGGATCAGTCCTCTGCAGTGTCTCATTTTGCTTGGTAGTCTGGCTCTGTAGTTTGGGGTTGCCTCCACACCTCACCCCCGCACACCCTTTCCCTAACACCCTCACTTCAAACTGGAGGAAAGAGGTGGGGCAGTTTTCAGCATTTGCTCTGTTCCAGTCAGTATGATCCTATAAGAGGGTCTGTTTGGAAGGTTATCATCTATCCATCACCAGTTGTTGGGATATAACTTTTTCATTGCTAATTTACGCTTTGGATATACTGGCTGTGTGTATAGTTTGGTTTTCTATTCTGGTGACATCGTAGAGACATCTGCCGTATTTGTAAACATCAAACATATTAGTAGGTAAGCCAGGGAGCTGTTTTAAATGTCACAGGTGCCATTTTTTTTTTTTCAGTGGAGTCATGTTTTCTGGCTTTCCTTCTCTCCTTCACTGTTATCGGACTTCTCAATTTAACTGCTCTCCTGTTCCCACCACCCCACAACCTTCTTACATCTGAACAATGACAAATGGTAGTAAATCCAGCTGTGGATGATAGTCCAGGCAGCAGAGGATTTTTTAGACAGATAAGTCGTTTGCTATTGGCCAGAGTGGTCTCTTGGAACACAGATTTTGTGGAAACATGGTGTTGGCAGGTTACCAGTAGGAGCAATAAATTAAATTTTCACTAGCACATATTTGTCTACAGTAACAAATCATTTTTTAAAAATTTCATTTACACATGAGGGGGCAGTATGGGACTATAAAGCAAATGCTCTCTTTGAAGTAGCTTATTTTTATTGGTATATAGTAGTTTTTAGATGCAAACTTTTAGACTGTGCAATTAAAACTCCAGCATCGTTGTTAGTTGTTCAGTGATACACATATGTAAGTGATAACACCCTCACTTGTATCGAAGGTTGTGTACCACTTTTAATATAAAAAATATAAAACAGTGAGACATTCTCACAGTGCTTTTTGTTTTTAAATTATACATGTGCAGAATGTGCAGGTTCTGGGATAGATGTGCAGAATGTACAGGTTTGTTACATAGGTATACATGTGCCATGGTGGTTTGCTGCATCCATCAACCCACCCTCTAGGATTTAAGCCCTGCATACATTAGGTATTTGTGGGTTTTATATTTGTATTTTGTTTAAAGCTGGCTGGCTTTCTTCCTGTTTTCTGCTTCCACCTGAGGAACGTCAGCCCTTTGGAGATGCAGCTTCTATTAGGTTGATATCTCTAATGTATTTTACTTTATGACTTTATTGAAGGATGAAGGGCCTGCAGCGTTGCTGGAAGGAAGCCTCCGAACTGGGGTCTCAGAGCTATGGAGGGGGTCTATTATCAATCACCTCTGTGTGATATGCTTTCTTTTGTGGCACAAATTGCTTTTCTCAAAAGAAGAAATTTGCTAAGCAAAGGAGCAGCACATTTTAATTAATGTTATTATTACTGATCTATGAATGACATTATAGATAAATCAAGGTGCTAATATTCTAGGTTTCATAAATGAAAGGAAATAAAAGAGGGGTTAGAGGGTATTAAATGAATTGATAAAATCTAGAAAACATTTTATGAAAAATGTAAATGGGAAGCTAGAAAGGTAATTTCATAAGCATAGGCTATTTTTAAATGTCTAAAAAGTATTTGCAGTCATATGTTTCTGTTTACGTAGTTTGGAAAAAATTGAGGCCAACGTTTTGGTGTAAATATAACCTTTTGTAAAATTTAATGGAATACTTGTTTTTAGTGTTTTATCCTGGCTGCCTCCTTTGGAGATGAAGGGCTGTGGTACTGTCTATATCTGCTAAAGGTAGTTTTACTTGTTTAGTTTTGGAATGAATTATTTGATGTATAACAATCTGATGTTGTTTCGACTTAAATTTAATCGGAAATTTTATTTTGGAATCTTCTGTTAAAAAAATAAAAGGCTATGACCTCTTCCCTTCATTGGAAGGAATGGATTTTGGGCTCTAGCCTATCTTGAATGAACTCCATATCAAATGTTGTGGTGCTGGTTTACTGGAGTAACACATAGGTTTCTGTTCATGGTAAATAATTCCTGTCCTTTATGATTTGTTGGCAGATTTTTCGGACACCGCCTGATACTACATTCCCTGAGCCCACCTGCCTGTCAGCATCACCCCCAAATGCGCCACCAAGGCAGTCGAAGAGACAAGGCCAGAGATCCAAGAGGCCTGTGGCCGTCTACAATCTTTGTCTGGAGCTGGAAGATGGTAAGATGTTAATGATATTTTTTGCTTGATAGCATGTTGAGAGTATGGTATATCATATGTCCTCAGGGCAGGCCGCAGTTTTCTGTCGTCTGTGTTTTAATTTCTTCTTCCCTTAAGATTATAATTTTGAGATTTACAGGGAGGGTGAAGCTTTTTTATAAGGGAGAAAACGCAAGTTTCAGTTTTGTGTTTGTCTTTGTTATGCATGGTTCTTTTTTTATTTTTAAAAGACAGCTTAAATTTCTTTTTTGGGAGACTTGTGTGACCTCCTGTGAGGTTACATAACCCTGAGACAAATGGAAAGGGAACTAAAATTAAAGCAGATCTGTTATGAGAGGAGCGGATGGAGTCTCATGTTAAATGCATCTAGATTAAAGGCACAGTTCACCATCGCACTGGGGTTTATGGCTTGTGTGCCTTACTTGCCCCATTTTTCTGACTTGTTCATCAGGCAGAATGCTTCATCTTATGGCAGGGGTGGCAAGCTGACCTGCCTACGTGGGCCTGGCTTGTAGGAACTGGGCTGCAGTGGAACTCTGGCCAGTGGAAGTTCTCACATCCCATCTGAGCCACCCTGTTCCAGCTAATCATTGCCACGTGGCCCTGTTGTTTCAGTGTTGCCAGATTGCCCAGTTTTTACAGAGCCTAGAAATCTGAGTTTTCAACACTGATCCATACAAAACAAGACTGGGAGCCGTGCACAGGCCTCCCATTGCTGATTTTTAATCATATGGTTATTGGTGTGGAGAATAAGATGATTCTGGTATCCAAACCTGCGTTTTCAGTATGCAGCCTGAAGCTGTGACTCGTGTTGTGAGGCCTTCCTCTTATTGAGAACATTTGCTGAATTTGAAAGTAGTCTTCATTCTTCTTCTAGTCCTTTTTTTAAAAAAAGAGAATCTTTCATTTATTATCCTTGTGCTACCCAGGTTACCTTAGTTGGGAAGTGTGAGATTAGCAGAGTGAGGAAGGGGATGAGGATGGTGACAAATACCATGCCTTCATCATAGGCAGCTGCATGCACACACCAGGTGATTAATATCCAGAGATCCATACAAGCAGGTGACAACTGTCTTCAGCTTACCTGACTTAGAGGTATCTCTAGGAAGACTCGGAATGCCTCCTGTAATGACACAGGGGGGCTAAAACGTGGGATTCTTTTACATTGCTTAAGACGTAGGTACCTATGATACAAATATTAGTTTTACAATCGGATAGTTAATTTCCAGAGGAAGGGCATGAATCATTACAATTAAGCTATAATTTCAGAACTTCCTTTTAGACACTCGTTTCAACTTCTGATCCTAGCTAACTTTTTTATTCTATCTCTTTCTCACATTCATTCTTTTGCAGCAGAGTTGTTAATAAGGAGTACAACTGACTGGTTTGAATTGCACCTTCCCTTACATCTCACTTGTCCTCTGATGGAAGTGTTAATAAATAGTGAAATAAGCAAATGTTGGAAAGTAGGAAAGGAAAAAGAAATCAAGAAGACACAGAATACCTCAAATGGCTCATTGGCCCTTGAGCAAAATGGAGTTGACTGTATTTCATGAGGCAGATGACTAAAGAAGGACATTTTGGTCTTAGGATCACGTCTACTATTTTGGTGATCTTAGCAATGGAATCGTAATATCAAATCAAATTTATTTAGTGGATTAACCTTTTGATCATTGAATTGCTAAGTGATTATTAATGGTAAGAAGCTTCTGTAGTGGTATTTAGCACATCTCTTATGGGAACACTCAAGCTAGTGTACAATCACAGCCTTCCTAACTTGTAGGTGATAAAATAATTCGTTAAAATTACTTGATTTTTAAGGGAAAGGATTGTCAGATACTCAACTTCTTTAGTCTGGTTTTTATGTTCATTATTTATATGATGTTTTGTTCTACATTTTGTATTTCATGAAGTATTTTATAGCTTTATCTTCATCCTTGGTTGCAACATTGGGATTTTTTTTTTAAGTTGTCAGAATCAGGAAAACTCTTAAGTTTGGTCATAGTGATTTTATCTTATCTTAGAGGTTATATGATAAGATAAAGCAACTTGAAACTATTATTCTCCCTTGCCCTCAGTTTTTTGTAGTTAAGATTTAGTTGTGTGAAAAAATAGTTATTTCAGAGAGAACAGAGTAGGGTCTATATTTTGTCATAGGCTTTTATATTTTACATATTCTAAAAAAAAGAAAAGTGAATACATTTATTTGAAAGGAAGCATATAGGAAAAGAATACTAAAAAAACTTCATGTTATTGAATGTCACTTAGCATATTGAAAACTTTACTTCCAAAAGAAGATGTATTCTTGTCATTAGGACTTAATTTTTTTTTTAAGTAGCTTGAATCATATAATTGTCAAAACGACTTGAAGGTTTCAAAAAGTTTAATTTTTTTGTATTTTTTTTCTTATTTTAGTAGTGAACTGACTTCCTATGTTAATCTAGTTTGGGTTAAAATATGCATTATCGTAGACAACTTTGGTTGATTATTTTTCCAAATGTTCTAGCTTATATGGGACAGATAGAAAATGTGTATACAAATATGCTTCTCTCTTCCCTGCCCCCGCCCCTTGACTCATTGTAGTATAAGTTAATTTGACTTAATTAAATACAGAATGAATAGTTTTTGCTTATAAGTTAGGTAGACTATCTGCCAAGATTCGAGGAACTGGATTGGATGACTGGAGATGTTCTTCAGCCCTATGATTTGGTCAGAGATTTGGTATTTGCGTGAAGTGGTTTGTAGTATGTTATTTCTTCTTCTGCACTGAGTAGAGTATGAAACGGTGTGATGTCCCAAACAGCCAGTCTTGGAACACCCTCGGAATTGGTTTCAGTTCAACATCAGGCAGATCAAAAAAGCATCAGCGAAGAGTCAGCAAGCCTGATAGCATGTGTCACAGTAGGATGGGCCTGGATGCAGAAAACCCAGCATGAAGCCGGAGGGGAGATCCTCTGCTGGGAGACATGTTTTCTGTTATGTTCGTTCAACCTCACCCCCACTCCCAATTGAGAGATGACCAGTTTAACTAAATAAACTGAGTGTCTTTACTTTAGTAAAGACTTCCATCGGCATTGGCGCATTTAGCCATACTGTGTATGCTCATTATTTTTCTTTGCAATATATGATTAAATGATATTAAATTTATTTGCAAAAGACTGTAAAATTCTAGTTACTTGCTTAAGCTTCTTTATTGATGATTAATATGAACTAAAATGGATATAGTATCTGGCTAGTTTTCTTAAATGAGAGCAGCTGTTAAATCTTTGTGAGATTCTCATCTTTTCTTATTTTGTTGAAGCCATATTGCTCATTTTTCATATAACATTTAATCTTAACATCAAAGCTGAGTAGATTTGGCTAAGTCAGTTATGAAAAAGCAAAATATGAGGTAGGCTGCTAAGTGCTGAAAAGATTAGAAATCAAAGGTTTGCTTTCATTTCATTTTCAAGTTATATCCCATGTTTTTATTTCTTTAGAACTACTAGTAAGATAACTCTAAAAATGTTAAATATATGTTATGTGTTTGTTTTCTCCTGCCCCCACTCCAAGTGCGTGTCCTTACAATCTCTTGTAAGGACAAGAGGGGCTGTTGTGTTTATTGTAATTCCCCCAAATACAAGGAAAGTTCAGGAGGCTATATGAGATCAAAGTGATCTTTGTTATTTTTCATTCAAGGCAGAAGAAATTTTAAGCAAAGGTTTGGGGAGTCGGAGAGAAGAGGATTACCATCTGAATCTCTTTCTTCATGCTAGCTCTAATTTTAAACAAAACTAGACATTTACAGAACTAGGTTTTATATGTATCTTCTTGTGTAATTAAGTATTCTTTGCCTGTCTTCTTTTGTAACATGATACAGCAGCTTACTTATTTAGGCAACTTAAAAAAATATGACTTATAGTGAGTTGAAAACAAAATCATCTTGCAAGCCAATTGGCAAGATTTAATAACATTTGAGTGTTGGTCTTACTTGGGTATCGTCGGGTTGGCACTTTAACATTTGGATCACGAATGTGCTAACTGCAGCACATTTTGTTGAGCATGTGTTATTGTAGTCCTACAGCGTGGTAGATACCATGATGAGGATACAGAGCCTTCTCAGCAAAAAGTGAGAATACTACTGTTGAGCGGGGCAGAGATGGGTAAACAATGACACATGATCATTTCCTTGTATCCTGAGTAGGAACATATCTTGATCTAGATGAGTCTCTAAAATCAGAGTAGGACAAATAAGTCATATATAGATGTCCTTTCAGCTTGAGTAATAACAAATTAGAACTTTGAATAATTAGCTAAAATTTAAATGTCACACGTCAACGAGAGCAATGCTGATGATACAAATTAGCCGTCTTAGGTAGGTTGAAAGAATCTGGTTTGATTTTGAGGCATGAGCAAGAGAATAGAAAACTAGAAAGCAGGCCACTGTGCAGTCTTTTTAAATGTTGATTTTTAATTCTAAACGATGGAATGCTGTTAGCCATTTGGAAGTTTTTTTGCCTCTACCATTTACTAGTGGTTTTTATTATACTAGATATGAAAATCAGAATTATACCACATATCTATCGAAGAGCTTTTATATGCTCCACATCCTGCCACATACGGTTTTTCCTTTCAAGGAGCTGATTTTCTATTCCCATTCTGTTTGTCACTGCAGTGAAATAAGAAACAACATGGCAATAAGTGCCCAGTGCTAGCTCTGAGGAAGGGAAGTCTGTAGGGGAGGCTTTCTGGTTTCCTTGAAATGAGCTGTTTTGGCAGTTGGGTGGGAAAGGGTTTCAGGTGAGGGGAGTAGCATGACTGAGGCATGGCAGGAGCAGAGAGCTGGAGCCAGGTGTGAGGGTAGGAGATTCCCTGATTAGAAGGGGACAGTGCTGACAGTTGTGAATGATGGGTGGACCTGATGTGGAAGACTTAGACCCAGGAGAGACAGCTTAAGGGACAAATGGGTGGATTGGAGCCTGGGCTGGGGAATATGTATCCTGACTGTATACTCAGGGACAAATTGCTTACCCTCTCTAAATCTATTTTATTAGCTACAAAATCAGGATAATAATAATATCTACCACTGAGGATGGTTGAGAAGGTTCAGTTGTTAATGTGTTTAGCCTAATGTCTGGCACATAGTAAGCACTTGAACTCTAGCTGCTGCTGTATGGTAGTATTCTTAAAGCCAGGGAAAGGTGCTTTAGGTTTAAAGTGATAAGAGGAACCACTGAATATTTTTCAGTAAGAGAGAAGAGTTGTAACATTTTGAAAATAATACTTAAGAAACTTAATCTGACTTAATCTGCCAGTAGAAATCTGAAAGGCAGCCATGGTAAAAGGCTGATGAAGTAATTTAGGCTGAGGTTGAAGTGGGCTTGAATTAGCACTAGAAAGCAAAAATAAAATGGATAGCTGGGAGAGATGTTAAAGCAAATCAGGGACTTCTTAACTGACTAGATGGGGAGATCAAGGCAGATAAAGTGGACATTATTCACCACAGATTAGGCTCATAGGTAAATCTGTCATTGTGTTTATGTTTTTGTTTTTATCTTCAGTTTTTTCCTTGCAGCTTAAAAACAGACCATCTTTCCATCAAAAGGAAGGAAACATGCCATTTTGTTAGTGTGTTCAATATGTATTCTCATGTGTAACTGCTTTGAAAAATAAGTTTAGTAAAAAATGGTGTAGAATGTCTTGGTATAAATAGTGTATATGGAAATAGTGTATATGGGAAGTCAGTGGAAAGAGAGAAATAGTAAATAGTTACTAAAATGTTCCATCTACTTAGAAAAAGAACAGTCCTATAACTATGAGCAAAGTAGAGCTCATTTTTCTCCAATTTTTCCTCACAGGCACATATATCCACGTTCATCCATAGGCTCATATTAAGGGATGGGAGGCCACTCACTCTAGTGAGACCCTTCAGTAGAAGCCAAGGATAGCTCACATTCACGGCAGCAGTGCACTCTGTAATCTCAGTTTCTGAGAGAGCATCTATAGAATGCCTCTTTATGAAAATGTGCTTTTCATAAGTGAATTGTAACTACTCTGTCTTTCCCACACTGTTAGCAGGACACAAACTATGTGGAGGTGTGAGAAGGACAACTGGAAAACCATTGTTGGCATGGATTTTCGTCGACATTCTGTAGCTATTGATGTTTCCTTGTAAACATGCGATCAGCTTGATGCAGAATTATAATCAATCCAGGTAACTGGACCAAGCAGATCTTTGCCTTAAGATTGGCGGTCTGTCTTTTCTCCATGCTTACCAATTTTTTTTGGCATGGCATTTCATGGGTGGGCTCTGGGTAATAACTTCCCAAGCCCGGAAGCCCCTTGCCATCTCCTCACAGCAGTGTTATGATTCCTTGACATGGAATTACTGTGTTGTGAAGTTTAATCTAAGACCAGGCTTGAATGTGTGACAGTATATGTAGACAGATTATTTCTTAACTCACTTTTACAATGATGAGATCAATGGGTTGGAAAAGGCAGCCAGAAGATTCAGGGCTGTAATTGAGTTGTGGCGTGCCTAGAAATTATGTGGGATGCCTCCCCTGCGTTGGTGTCTCCCCAGAAACCTCCTGTGAGGCTCAGCATCCCCCCCTACCCTAATGCTAGTGACAAAGTGAAAGGCAACTTCTTCTATTGCTTCCTATGTAATTTTAACTGTGCTTCTGTGTGGGATGAACATTTCCCCCTTTCTCTGGAGGAGGAAAAAAAAAGCTTATTTAATGCCTTTAAAAAAATACATAGCTGCTTCTGTGGTGAAAATAAGTTCATGGCAGGTAACTCAGATTTATAGAAGAGAGAAAAATTCTTTAAAGCCTGTCTCCCTGTGGAGTGGGTTTTTTCTTCACTTCTAATAGCTTTTATTTTAATTTCTAGTTCTGAATTCAAGCAGCTGTCACTCTCTTTATAGCCCCCTTTGAAACTCTTGTGGCGTAGGAGGTAGCTGGGCTGTCTAAGAAACATCTTTTCAAACCAACCAAAGTATTGTTTATCCTGAATGAAATGGAATTTTAAGGCTGTCAAGAGTGACTGATTTGAAACATTTTCTTTGATAGCCAGGAAGATGAGCAGAAATCTTGAGGGAGAAGGTATTTCTCTGTATAACCAATTCCAAGTGACTTCTGTTGCTCTGAAAACTCTATGGCCCATGATTAAAATGACCATGATCTAAGAGTGTTGTGTACAATTAATAGAACAAAGTCAACCTGTGGCCAGTTCATTTTTACTTACTGAATTCTTACCAGCTGTTGAGGAAAAAGAAATGATGCAAGACTGAGGCAATGCCAGAGAACACTCCTTGTATTTGTCGTGAGTTGTCTCCAGTTGGCTTTTCTTAGCTCTGGGTTGCATCTTTGCAGCCTGGTTCCCTCTGCATGCTCATTCTACCTTCCTCTGTGCCTTCCTAGGCTGTATTAAGGAGGAGTACAGGGTCACCTTTAGATGAAAAAAAACAAAACAAAACATTTAAGCCTATTAAAATGAAATTTGGGGCCAGGCCTAGTGGCTCACTCCTGTAATCCCAGCATGTTGGGAGGCCGAGGTGGGAGGATTGGTTGGGCCTGGGAGGTTGAGGCTGCAGTGAGCCATGATTACACCACTGCACTCCAGCCTGGGTGACAGATCAAGACCCCATCTCCAACAACAACAAAAAAAAGTGAATTTTGAGACTGGCATTTGGATCTACTAATAGTCTTTAAAATCAGCAGCACAAGTTTTTGAACATGAAATGTGCTTATGATAATGGTTTTTATTTTTCTCTTTAAATAAAGAGAAATAGTGATTATTTAAGTCTGTTTATTATCTTGGCTATTTAAAAGGTATACTCTTTTTCTTAAAATCTTTAGCAGTTCATGCAGGAGTATGATACAAAATTCAGAGAGTAATAACTTTGAACAGTTACATATTAGCATATTATATACCAAGTACTGTTATTGGCAAAATTTATTAAACTTAGATAATATCCACAACAATCCTATGGGTAGTATTATTATCCCTATTTTATAGTTCAGGAAACTGAGGCATAGAGAAGGCCTATAACTCACCCACATCTGTGACAAAGCTAGGATGGAACCCAGGCAGTCTGATTCCAGGGTCTGGGTTCTTAATCACTCTACTAGAGTGCTGAACATAAGGGCAACTGTGAACTTCTCTTCCCTGGAGTCAACAGACATTGCCATTTGTCTTGTGGGTCCTTTCAGAGATACTCTGTGCATTTCTAACAATGCTATTTATTTTTTAATTTTAAGAATGATTCTTAGTTTTTCCATTAAAAAAAAAATGGTTAGTGTTGTAAGGGAGTCACAGCTGTGTTCTTGATCCAGGAAATGAAGGAGAAGGAAGAGCCAGAGAGGACTGTGGTTTTCAATGTGGGACGTAAAACACTGTAACAAGCACGGGCCCTCCAGGAGAAAAGTCCAGGCCTGTTTTTTTATGAGAGGAAGGGGAGGGAAGTGACCCATTTTGTTTCAATGATATTAAGTACTGCCAAAGCATTTTATTGTAATTTATGTCACCACTTACCTAAATGAACAAACATCTGGTCATGGATTGGTTGTAGTGAGGATATCTCAGGTACCTGATGCTTTAACAGGCTGTTAGAAAGTGAACACAGTTGGTAATTTGCTGCTGCCTGAATATATGAGATTTTGCTGTTACTTTTCTGTTTTCTCCTCCCACTCCTCTCCCCTTCTTTATTTTTTTTTTTTTGAAACGGAGTCTCGCTCTGTCGCCCAGGCTGGAGTGCAGTGGCGCAGTCTCGGCTCACTGCAAGCTCCGCCTCCTGGGTTCACGCCATTCTCCTGCCTCAGCCTCTCCGAGTAGCTGGGACTACAGGCGCCCGCCACCACGCCCGGCTAATTTTTTTGTATTTTTAGTAGAGACGGGGTTTCACCGTGGTCTCGATCTCCTGACCTTGTGATCCGCCCGCCTCGGCCTCCCAAAGTGCTGGGATTACAAGCGTGAGCCACCGCGCCCGGCCTCTCCCCTTCTTTATTAAAAATAATTTTAAAAAATAATATATTCCCATGTTTGAAAGCTCAAAAATATAAAAAGATACAAAGTGGAAAGATCTATTCCATCCCATTGACTCAGTGCTTGCGTCTGCAAGCCAGATCTGTAACCATTGATGTTCATGGGTTGAACCATATAAAATTGCCATCTTTTAGGTCAAAAGTTATCTAATATCAGCAATTTCAACTGTCCCCCCCTCCCCCATATTGTAGGCCAAACGTTGTAATCATTGAGAATTTCATGTAGTTCAACTTGTGGTTTCTGAAATCCTTCTAGAGTTGAGATATAAATTGGATTGGTGATCAGTTATTAGCAAGTTTGTACCTCGTGAAACTGCTGTAGGTATATGCCAAACATGATTGAATATAATCATTTTTATATGGTTCAACCTATAGTTTCCTGTCCTTCTAGAATTCTTTATGTTTATAAGTGTATTAGGGTTCTCTAAAGAGATAGAATGAATAAGATAGATGTATATACTGAAGGGGAGTTTATTAAGGATATTGACTCACATGATCACAAGGTGAAGTCCCACAATAGGCCATCTGCAAGCTGAGGAGCAGGGAAGCTAGTCTGAGTCCCAAAACCTCAAAAGTAGGGAAGCTGACAGTGCAGCCTTCAGTCGGTGACCAAAAGCCCACTGAAGAACTTGGACTCTCATGTTCGAGGGCAGGAAACATCCAGCTTGGGAGAAAGATGATGGCTGTGGAAGACTCAGCAAGTCAAGTCCTCCACCTTCTTCTGCCTGCTTTCTTCCAGCTGCTCTGGCAGCTGATTAGGTGTTAATCTCCTTTGGCAACACCCTCACCGACACACCCAGGAACAATACTTTGCATCCTTCAATCCAATCATGTTAACACTCAATATTCACCACCACAATAAGCAAATATGAATATGGATTCTTATTTATTCTCTTCTGCACTGAAGAGTCAGTTTGGTACCTTTTTTGTTTTTTTTCAAATTTTATAGTATATCTTGTGTTGCTTTTTATGTCAGTACAAAGAGAGCTTTCTCCTTTCTTCACTGCCGTATAGTACTCTATGCATTCTATTGTATGGATGTACTTATAAGAGGACCTTGTATTCTACAGCCCAGCCAAACGCAGTCAGATGATGCAGACGTCTTACTCATCACACATAGGCTTCTAGCCATCCTGGGATGATAAAGATTTGTCCATAGAAATAATGTACAGTATGCTTTTGAATGAAAAAAGCAAGTTTTAAAATGGAATTTTCAAAAGTATTCTCACTTTTAAAGGAAAAACTATATATTTAAATATACTATAAGCATACAAGTAAATCTGGAAAAATAATCAGTTATAACAATGGTTATCCTTAGGTGGTAAGAGTTGGTGATTTTCTTTATACATATTTGTATTTCCTATCTTGTCTATAATGTATTACTTGTAATACATACATATAAATACACATATACACACATACCACATACGTTTATATGTGTTTAGTTTACAAATGTTTCAGCTTAACTCTGAAGCAAGCTGTGTTTCATACTAGTGTGTTGGGTATACGTTTAAAATTTTGAAATGGAAGGATTGAGAAGCAGAGTCTAGAAAGAAAGGGAATGGAGTCCCTTTAGCATGAGCTGGCCTGGGGAGACTTCATTGGCACTAACTGAGAATGACTGTCTCTCACTGCTTAGTGTTTTCCTGTTAGACTTCACGTGTCTTTCGCCTTTTGCCCAGGCTGCTTTCTCATGGTGACGTTGTCCTGGCGTTTTGGGGATCCCTATTACTGGAAATATTTAGGCAGCAAAGAGTTTTATTGAATGGTTGACTTGCTTGTGGTTAAGTTTGGATTTAAATTTCTGTCCTCCTCTTGATGTTGTTTATGATCTCAGCAAATCCCTCTCTAAGCCTCACAAGTTTGCACAATAAAACTTTGACATGGTTTTTGCCTGGAACAACTGAGTTAATGGATGTAAACCAGCCAACATATGGTAAATATTGAATAGTTTTTGCTTATATTTTCTTGAGAGCCTGATATCTGAAGCAGAAGAGCTTCAGATACACTTTCATGTTTGGTATGCTTTCAAATAAAATGTAATTTAATCTTTTATTTCTGGTTATTTTTGTCCAACATTATACCTAAGTTTATTGGTAACTAGCATCTCCCTCTGGCAATTACTTATTTATTTTTTTGAGACCATTTCGCTTTTGTTGCCCAGGCTAGAGTGCAATGGCACGATCTTGGCTCACTGCAATCTCTGCCTCCCAGGTTCAAGTGATTCTCCTGCCTCAGCTTCCCGAGTAGCTAGGATTACAGGCCCCTGCCACCACTCCCGCCTAATTTGTTTTTTTTGTATTTTTAGTAGAGACAGGTTTCACCCTGTTGGCCAGGCTTGTCTTGAGCTCCTGACCTCAGGTGGTTCACCCACTTTGACCTCCCAAAGTGCTGGGATTACAGGTGTGAGCCACTGCCCTGGCCTCCATCTGGCAATTAATAATGAACTTTCCTTCTCCTTAGGTGAGAGGAATAGGGGAGGACAGGTGAAAAGCAAGGAGTCTGGCAGCCCTCATTGGCTCAGCTGGACTGGAGGTTGTGCTCTGAGCACAGTGCTCTAAATTTCCTGTGCTGTCAAACTGGCAGCTTCCTCAAAGTTTATGGAAGACAGCTTAGGTATCTGAGTAGTTTTGGGTTCCCAAGAATAATAACACATGGCTGTTATATTTTTTATTTATATGGGCAAAAATTTTAGTCTTTAAACAATGCCCCAGGACTGTGATTATGACATAAAAATGCTCTTTGCTTTATAGAGTAAAGCAATTTGCTTTGACTTCTGTTGACATTGCAACTGAACTGGTCATACTTGCTTTATAATTGAATTGCTGCAGATTTCCATCGACCTTTGCAAGAGGTAGAGGTGGTTCCTGGAGTTGTAACCTGATGCCTATTAGCTGTTGCTGTAACTTTATAATGGGGTCTTTATTTTTTTGTCATGTGATTGGTTTTAACAGCTGATGAGAGAATCAGCTTTTCCTGGCATGTACTTTTGGCATATTTTAGCTGTCATAGTAGCTTTTTGGGGCAAGCATTATGCTTAATTTCTTTAAATCTCTGGGCAACAGAAAATAAAATCTACTTACTAAGTTTATGGCAATTTCATTACATCTTTTCATGCCTTAATGTGACAATTTATAGTTCAGGAGCTGCCTTTTTAGTTTTGGGGGGAATGCAGAGCTGTATGTAGTTTTGTTTCTGTGCTTTTGGGATTGGGGAGTAGGAAGCTCTTTTCTTGAGAAGTCACATTTTTCTTTTTCTAGAGAGGATTTCAGATACATTATATTAGCCAAGTGAATTATTATCTAGCAACTGACTGTCATTCATCTGTACATTATTAGGCTTCATTATAGTTCCCATTTTGGCTTGCCGTGTTTCAGAGGGAAAATGAAATGGGAGGAGCGAGGTCGTTCAGCCCCCTACCCTGGATGGCATTACTTGAGCTTGCAGTGTAACTGAGAATTGGGCTAAGTGGAACTTTAGGAAGCTCTCTACCATGCGGCAGTTATAACCTGCATCTCAGTGCACCTGCCCATGCTGAGAAACACAGTTAGCTTCTTTCCTTAATGGGCAGTTGGCAGGGTTAGTGTATTAATTTTTCTCCCTTTTTCCCCCTAATGTAAGACTTAAGGAAGATTTTCTGATCAAAGAATCTGGACTTTTTTCTAGCAGTAATCATGCAATACTTACTACTCTATGGACAGTAAAGAAGAATTTCCTTTGGATGGTAGGGTAGAGTTGATTTTCTTTTTTAAGAAAGATATCTCTACATTCACAGTTTTTAAAAGGTTTCATTTTAATGTCAAACTTAGTATTCCATAACCTATCTTTACTATTCTAATTTGTTTAATAAAGGAACTGCCTCTGTGTGTGTGTGTGTGTGTGTGTGTGTGTGTGTGTGTGTGTGTGTGTATACTTTTCCAGTTAAAGAAAACTGATGTATAAGATAATATGATATAATTCCCTGGTCTAGGTTCTGTAGAGGATGAGAATAAATACCTGGGCTGAAAAATATCTCAACTTTAATTTTTATCTTGCTTTGGACTGTTTCTTTCTGTAGATCTTATCTGTTTGGTGCCTCTGTTGATAGTGCTTCATGAAGAAAGTTATCTCACTCAATTCCTTAGCCATTTCAGTTGAATTCGTGATACGATTTGGTGTGTCCCCACCCAGATCTCATCTTGAATTGTAGTTCCTCTAATCCCCACGTGTCGTGGGAAGGACCCAGTAGGAGGTAGTTGAATTGTGGGAGCAGTTACCTCCATGCTGTTCTTGTGATAGTGAGTGACTTCTCACGAGATCTGATGGTTTTATAAGGGGGCTTTCCCCTTTTGCTTGGCACTTCTCCTTCGTGCCATCGTGTGTAGAAGGATGTGTTTGCCTCCCCTTCTGCCATGATTGTAAGTTTCCTGAGGCCTCCCCAGCCCTACTGAACTATGAGTCAGTTAAACCTCTTTCCTTTATAAATTACCCAGTCTCAGGTGTGTCTTTATTAGCAGCATGAGAATGGACTAATACAAGTTGACTAGCATAGGGATAGATGGAGAGGGAGAGCCAGGTTTTCTTTGGCTGGTTAGGGGTTGATTGTGTTTTGGACCTGACTTTGACACTTCTCAGTCATGCTGCTCAGACTGCTCTGTGTACACTGGTCATTCCATGTATAGATTACAACTTCTAGGTAGATGAGGTCCTGGAACACCATGACATTTTGGTCCAGCCAAGCATCTGGGTAAGCTGTGAAGAAACAAGGCTGTTCGGTTTTCTTCAAAAACTGAGGAATAAGCTACTTGAAAAAAACCAGTCTTAGATAATCCAGCTAGGTGAGATAGGTGGTTTTTCTGTGTTCTTTGGTCATGATCTTTTTCAGTTTCCCTCAGTCTTATGGTAACTTTGGGGATCTGGTCACCCAGTTTCTGAAAGCTAATAATTATTGGAGTACTAGTGAAAAGATGGAAAATCAAAATTTTGGACAAAACTGTAATCCTGCCTTTGGGGCAGTAATAAATCATAAGCTGTTCTGGAAGTCATGTTCCTTTCCTCAGAATTGGAAGTCTTGAATGTTTCACTGTCCATGACAAACTGCTGCCCCAGTAGTTTCAAAGCAAGTGGATGTTATGATGCACTTCTAAGTCTTCGGTAGGAAGGAAGAGGCTGTGGACAACTAGAGCATCTTTGGATGTCCTTGTTAAAACAGAATGCCATACAAGATGAGTCATTGTTCTGATCCAATATGACAGTCTGAGATGTCTCTTTTTGTAGGGAGTAAGTAGGGAGGACCTCATCTACCTAGAAGTTGTAATCTATACATGGAATGACCAGTGTACACAGAGCAGTCTGAGCAGCATGACTGAGAAGTGTCAAAGTCAGGTCCAAAACACAATCATATACAAAGTATTAGGTATATCTCCTAATGCTATCCCTCCCCCTCCCCCCACCCCACAACAAGCCCCTGTGTGTGATGTTCCCCTTCCTGTGTCCATGTGTTCTCATTGTTCAATTCCCACCTATGAGTGAGAACATGTGGTGTTTGGTTTTCTGTCCTTGTGATAGTTTGCTGAGAATGATGGTTTCCAGCTTCATCCATGTCCCTACAAAGGACACGAATTCATCATTTTTTATGGCTTCATAGTATTCCATGGTGTATATGTGCCACATTTTCTTAATCCAGTCTATCATTGTTGGACATTTGGGTTGGTTCCAAGTCTTTGCTATTGTGAATAGTGCCGCAATAAACATACGTGTGCATGTGTCTTCATAGCAGCATGATTTATAATCCTTTGGGTATATACTCAGTAATCAGATGGCTGGGTCAAATGGTATTTCTAGTTCAAGATCCCTGAGAAATCGCCACACTGTCTTCCACAGTGGTTGAACTAGTTTATAGTCCCACCAACAGTGTAAAAGTGTTCCTATTTCACCACATCCTCTCCAGCACCTGTTTCCTGACTTTTTAAATGATCGCCATTCTAACTGGTGTGAGATGGTATCTCATTGTGGTTTTGATTTGCATTTCTCTGATGGCCAGTGATGATGAGCATTTTTTCATGTGTCTTTTGGCTGCATAAATGTCTTCTTTTGAGAAGTGTCTGTTCATATCCTTCGCCCACTTTTTGATGGGGTTATTTGTTTTTTTCTTGTAGATTTGTTTGAGTTTTTTGTAGATTCTGGATATTAGCCCTTTGTCAGATGAGTAGATTGCAAAAATTTTCTCCCATTCTGTAGGTTGCCTGTTCACTCTGATGGTAGTTTCTTTTGCTGTGCAGAAGCTCTTTAGTTTAATGAGATCCCATTTGTCAATTTTGGCTTTTGTTGCCATTGCTTTTGGTGTTTTAGACATGAAGTCCTTCCCCATGCCTATGTCCTGAATGGTATTGCCTAGGTTTTTCTTCTAGAGTTTTTATGGTTTTGGGTCTAACATTTAAGTCTTTACTCCATCTTGAATTAATTTTTGTTTAAGGTGTAAGGAAGGGATCCAATTTCAGCTTTCTACATATGGCTAGCCAGTTTTCCTCTCCACCCCAAATCAACAGAATATGATTTTCTTCTTAATCATGTTTAGTTTACCAGTATATGGATTATTTTGCAATATTGGTCTGAGAAGATCATTTATATACTATTTATCCATTGGAATTTGATAAGACTTTACAGCCTTCCTACAAAAATATTCCATGTGTTCTTGAAAATAATGTGCATCCTCTAATTATTGTGAATTATATGCGTGTGTATAAAACATATCAGCTTTGTATTGTTGATTACAGATATCTCTCTTTTTTGTCAACTTGTTAGCAGTATCTGAGAGGAGTTTTAAAATGCCGGGCGCAGTGGCTCATGCTTGTAATCCCAGCACTTTGGGAGGCCGAGGCGGGCGGATCACGAGGTCAGGAGATCGAGACCACGGTGAAACCCCGTCTCTACTAAAAATACAAAAAAAATTAGCCGGGCGTAGTGGCGGGCGCCTGTAGTCCCAGCTACTCGGAGAGGCTGAGGCAGGAGAATGGTGTGAACCCGGGAGGCGGAGCTTGCAGTGAGCCCAGATCGCGCCACTGCACTCCAGCCTGGGCGACAGAGCGAGACTCTGTCTCAAAAAAAAAAAAAAAAAAAAAAAAAAAAAAAACTGCAACTACAATTGTTGATTTTTCTCTTTTTCTTTGTAGTTATGTCATTTTTTGCTTGAGGCTGTATTAGGTGCTTATCTTCTCATTTAACTATTTCTTTCCTTTATTATTATAAAATGATTCTCGTGTAGTTTATTAAGATCATTACCTTTCTTTTGGTTCATATTGGGTTAATATATTCATCTTTTGATCTTTTATTTTTTAACCTTTTTTGGCCTTGTTGTTTTAAGCATGTTTCTTGTAGTCAACATACTATTGGGCTTAAAAAATACATTTGGAGTGTCGCTGTGTTTTAATTGGTGAGTTTAGGCCATTTATATATATTGCAATTACTGTCGTATTAGGATTTCTGTCATTTTGTTTTTCACTTAATGAATTTTGATACAATTGCCGTTTTCTGCCTTCTCTTCAAAAAAGCAAATGTTCTTCTGCTTTTTAAAATGATAGTTTTTTTTTGTTACTGAAGTGGTGCCTTTGTTTTGAAACTTAGTGTTATTTCTCTGTTACTTTCTTAAACTATATTTCTCTCCCCACTTCCAGTAAGACAAATAATTTAATGGGCTGTTAACTCCCTCTGATCTACCCACCCCCACCATGTTGGTATTTTCCAGAATTTCAGTTCCGGATTATTTTAGTTATGTTCTTTTCCTTTTCTTTTGTCTTAGATTTTTTAAAAGACAATAATGGACATGATCAAGTTAGCTGAATATCTTATATTGCTTCTTTTATTTAAATACTTAGAGAATTTCTCTAAGAGTGTTATCAGTATAGTTCTTTGGCCATCCTTTGGGGATTTTTATATCTGATAATAGTTTTATTATGCCCTCACATTTGAAGGCAGTTTGAATATATAATTCTCTGCTCAAATTTTTTTCTTTAATACTTTAAGAATACTACTTCAATTTTTTTTGGTTTTTTTTTGAGATAGAGTCTCACTCTGTAGCCTAGACTGGAGTGCAGTGCTGTGATCTCAGCTCACTGCAACTCCCACCTGCTGGGTTCAAGCAATTCTCATGCCTCAGCCTCCTGAGTAGCTAGGATTACAGGTACCCACCACCATGCCTGGCTAATTTTTTTTTCTGTGTATTTTTAGTAGAGATGGGGTTTCACTATGTTGGCCAGGTTGATCTCGAATTATGGACCTCCAGTGATCTGCCCACCTCTACCTCCCAAAGTGCTGGGATTACAGGTGTGAGCCACCGCACCTGGCCTAGGATACTACTTCAATTTCCTTCTGCACTTAACATTGCTGTTGAGAAGTCTGATGTCAATCTGATTCTTTTCCATTTTATATGATCTGCTTTTTCCATATGGTTGCTTTTTTCTTTGTATTTGATATTCTTAAATGTTAAAATAATATGTCTTATGTGCAGGATTTTCCTTACTCCTCCGTTTGGCACTCTCAGTCCTTTATAATTGAGGTCTTTGATGTTCTTTAATTTTGAGACTTTGGTTATTATTTAAATATTTCCTCGTCTCAATTTGTTTCTTTTTCTGGGATCTGGTTTTTGGCAATTTCACTTCTATTCTCTGTGTTACAGATCTCTAAATCTCTGAGTTTTCTTATTCATTGAGTTTGCTGTCTTAGTTTTCTTCTTGTTTTTAGAAGTTCTAGTTTACAAGTCCATGGTGAAGGAGGATTTTTTTGTGTGTATGCATGGTTAGAGTGTGTCGGATCCATCTTCTCCCCTTTCTTTTTGCTCTCTGGCTATTGCCTCCACTGGGGTCACCTAGGTGCTCGTTCAGAGCCAGGTGCTGTTATTGCCAGCACAATGTTCTTGTCCTTGGGATAGGCCAAATCATCCCCCAGGCAAGTGGGAAACTTGCTTATAGGTTCTTGGCCTCCATCTAGGGTGGAGAGCTTCTCTCAGTCCCTATTTCCACGTGAAGAGCCTGGGTGTAGCCCCTCTGCCCCATGTTTGGTATATTATTATAGATGCAAGGAACCCTACAGTTTTTTTTTGTTTTGTTTTGAGACAGAGTATTGCTCTGTTGCCCAGGCTGGGGTGCAGTCATGTGATCTCAGCTCACTGCAACTTCCACCTCCTGGGTTCAAGCGATTCTCCTGTCTCAACCTCCTGAGTAGTTGGGATTACAGGCGTGCACCACCACACCTGGCTATTTTTTGTATTTCTAGTAGAGACTGGGTTTTGCCATGTTGGCTAGGCTGGTGTCGAACTCCTGACCTCAGGTGATCCACCTGCCTTGGCCTCCCAAAGTACTGGGATTACAGACATGAGTCACAGCGCCTGGCCAGAACCCTGCAGGGTTTAAATGTCTAGGTGGTTCTGTTGGTTTCAGTTGGTCTTGGAACCATAAACCTTTGGCTAGTGGTCCCTCTGGATGTTTCTTTTTTGTTCCTGTTCCACAGAAATGTGTAACAAGTTTATCAGGGCAGTTATATATTTTTATTTATTAAAAAAGATTGGGGGGGTTATTTGGTGTATGTGTGAGAGAGAGGTAGGTTTCTTCTTAATATTCCATCTTGGCTGAACATTTTCTGAATGAACTTTATCATAAAAGTGTTTCTGTGTTATAATTGCAGTTACTTTGTTCTCAGCAAAACTTTCTTTTGATCCTGTTAACTACTTGGTAATTAGAAGTATCTAAGTTTATTCTGACCTGACAGGAAGAGTATTTGTATACCAAAGTAGGTTTCAGCTGTCCCCCAGCTAGCCAAGTGGATGACTGTGAGGTTTGCTTAAATTAAATTCAACTCATATATTAGATCTTTGCTTTTTATGCATTTTTCTTTCCTCTTTTCTGTCTTCTCCTTTTCTTCCTTACTCCTGCTAATACATAAGTCAGATGTTTAAGAATGAGGAGCATGGGATAGCTTTGCTGCTATGGGGA
Source organism: Hylobates moloch (assembly GCF_009828535.3). Taxonomy (NCBI): domain Eukaryota; kingdom Metazoa; phylum Chordata; class Mammalia; order Primates; family Hylobatidae; genus Hylobates; species Hylobates moloch. The sequence continues at coordinate 139,092,277 of NW_026652278.1, forward strand.
CGGTCCATCTGTGAGGAATAACAGAAACTGTCTGTGATTTTATACCATGCCCAAAAAATCTTCAGCTACATGGAAGAACAGCAGGGAAGGGATTTCAGGGGGGAACTATCTCTGACTTAACTGTTAGGAAATATATCTGAGAGGAGACAAAGAAGAAATGAATGAAATGGGAGGGAAGCCTGAAGCTTTATTCCTTCCAACAATCCAAAAGCAGTTCTGTTCAAGTGAAATGACCAGAAAATGAATGAAGAGAATAGTTTGTCATCATCAGGACAAAAAAAGTTAAACTACCTGAAGTAAAAGCTTATCAATAGATTAAAATAAGATATAAACATCCTCTAAATTATTGGAAACGGTAGAATTATCAAGCTCTTGTTTCTCCTCTTGGTCTAATGTTCTGCCAATCTTCGAAGATTATTTTAGTTTGTCGTGAAAATAAAGCACTTGTACATGTGCTCAGGCTCATAAAAAATCAGACTAAGTGACATATAGTAGCTATCACCAAAGATATGTCCTCTTGACCAATTGTGGTTAGTTTTTTTGAGAATTGATGTTTGTTCAGGAATCCTAAATATTTGCAAAAGAACACTGTGTTGTATTTAAAACAACAAAACAACAACAACAATAATACTGCTTTAAAGAAAAGGCAGCTCTCTTGGCCGGAAGATCCCTTAAGGTTCTTTTACTTTTCCGCATCTTCTTCCTGATTCTCTCCATCCAGTGCTGTGACTTCAACTCTCTGTGCGTGACTTTCAGATCAATAAAACTATCTCAGGCTTCTCTTCTGAGCTCTAGGGTTGTATAACCAACTCTCCCTTAGATACTGTCACGTGGATTTTTTATTGACACCCCAAACCCAATATGCCTACAACTGGTCTTATTATCTCCCTCACCCAATATGCTCCTTGTTTTTTTATTCCCTATTTCAGTTAATGATTCTACCATACACCCAGTTCCTAAGCCATGAACCTGAGGCTCATCTTAAGTTTCTCTCTCACCCTTCACCTTTGTTCACTGAGTTCTAATGACTGTCATAACTGAATATCTTTTGAAGCTATTCTCCAGGTCGTATCACTTCCCTGCTTAATCCCTGAATCCCTGCAATACCTTCCCGGTGTCTGCAGAGTAAATTCATATGCCTTTACATTTGATACAAAGTTCTTTACCCTACTTCATGTACCTGCTTTCTGCCTTTGACCCTGTTCTCCAACAAAATCCAACTACTGTGGCTCTGAAAATGGCCACATGCTCTCCTGTTTCTTTTCTTTCAGTTTTGATATTTTCTCGACCAGAGGCTTTTTCCTTGAAGCTGGCAATAATTTCTTCCTATTCCTGTTGCTGCACTCCCACCTGTCTTTCGCTCCTAACACTGGTAACTTTGAAAACTCCTTTTTTCTGGGTCTCAAAGCTCCTTGACATAACCATATTACAGCAAACACCACTTTATTTGTCTTTGCCTGTTTTCTGCATTATACTCTGGGCATCTTTGGGTTAGGGACTGCTTGTCTGCCTGTGTAATTCAGCATCTACCATGTGCCTTTGTACATAAGGAGAAGCTCAGTAAATGCTAGTTGGGTGAATAAAGTGGATTAGAGGTGCTTGTGGCTCGAAATGGGAGAGGATGAGAATCCAAAACTGTGTGCAGATTTTGTAAGAATATGTTGGGGTCTTCAGATTTTTTTTCCCTTCTCAATTTGTAGAGGCAGTGGCTCTCCATGCTTATGCTATTTCTTGTGGCAGTGAGCCTGCCATACTTCCTGATGATTCCTAGATTGCCTGGTACTGCTTTGTGTTCTGTAAGGCTTCCCAAGACCAAGACGTGGTCTCCACCCTGACAAAACGTACAAGGGAAATGGGCACCTAAAACCAGGTTATAAAACCAGCATATGATGGCGAAATGCAAAATTGATGGCTGCAGACAGCTGTGAGAAAGGAGAAAAGAATCAGGAGAGGAGGGGTTTGGCAAGTACCTTGTGGGAGTTAAATCTGTGGATGCTGCAAGGAAGTTACTTTCTCTTCTAATCGGTGGTAGTTCATTTTCCAGTGAGTGTCTTAGAGTCTGTTCATAAATCCTTTGGTACCATTTTTGTTCACTCATTGGAACAACCTTTTTACCCACAGGTGATTTGTCTGTTTGTAGATGCCTGTTAAAGGGTAACACCTAAGGGAAGAGATTGTGTGATCACTCAGAAGAAATGATAGGTGAAAAATAATGAGTGTATCTGACTTTAATTCTCAATTTTAAGTTAGCTTCATGGGATTTGAAATCTTTATTCCCAGCCAGGGGTAGTGGCTCATACTTGTAATCCCAACACTTTGAGAAGTCAAGATAGGAGAGGGAGGAGCCAAGATGACCGAATAGGAACAGCTCCGGTCTACAGCTCCCAGTGTGAGCGGCACAGAAGACGGGTGATTTCTGCATTTCCGTTTGAGGTACCGGGTTCATCTCACTAGGGAGTGCCAAACAGTGGGTGCAGGACAGTGGGTGCAGCGCACTGTGTGTGAGCCAAAGCAGGGCAAGGCATTGCCTCACTCGGGAAGCGCAAGGGGTCAGGGAGTTCCCTTTCCTAGTCAAAGAAAGGGGTAACAGACTGCACCTGAAAAATCGGGTCAGTCCCACCCTAATACTGCGCTTTTCCAATGGGCCTGGAAAACGGCACACCAGGAGATTGTGTCCCGCACCTGGCTCGGAGGGTCCTATGCCCACGGAATCTCGCTGATTGCTAGCACAGCAGTCTGAGATCAAACTGCAAGGCGGCAGCGAGGCTGGGGTAGGGGCGCCCGTCATTGCCCAGGCTTGCTTAGGTAAACAAAGCAGCCAGGAAACTCGAACTGGGTGGAGCCCACCACAGCTCAAGGAGGCCTGCGTGCCTCTGTAGGCTCCACCTCTGGGGGCAGGGCACAGACAAACAAAAAATCAGCAGGAACCTCTGCAGACTTTTAAATGTCCCTGTCTGACAGCTTTGAAGAGAGTAGTGGTTCTCCCAGCACGCAGCTGGATATCTGAGAATGGACAGACTGCATCCTAAAGTGGGTCCCTGACCCCCGAGCAGCCTAACTGGGAGGCACCCCCGAGTAGGGACAGACTGACACCTCACTTGGCCAGGTACTCCTCTGAGACAAAACTTCCAGAGGAACTATCAGACAGCTGAATTTGTGGTCTCACGAAAATCCACTGTTCTGCAGCCACCGCTGCTGACACTCAGCCAAACAGGGTCTGGAGTGGACCTCTAGCAAACTCCAACAAACCTGCAGCTGAGGGTCCTGTCTGGTAGAAAGAAAACTAACAAACAGAAAGGACTTCCACACCAAAAACCCATCTGTACATCACCATCATCAAAGACCAAAAGTAGATAAAACCACAAAGATGGGGAAAAAACAGAGCAGAAAAACTGGAAACTAAAAAGCAGAGCACCTCTCCTCCTCCAAAGGAACGCAGTTCCTCACCAGCAATGGAACAAAGCTGGACGGAAAATGACTTTGATGAGCTGAGAGAAGAAGTCTTCAGACAATCAAACTACTCTGAGCTACGGGAGGAAATTCAAAACAATAGCAAAGAAGTTAAAAACTTTGAAAAAAAATTAGACAAATGGATAACGAGAATAACCAATGGAGAGAAGGGCTTAAAGGAGCTGATGGAGCTGAAAGCCAAGTTTCGAGAACTACGCGAAGATTGCAGAAGCCTTGGGAGCCGATGTGATCGACTGGAAGAAAGGGTATCAGTGATGGAAGATGAAATAAATGAAATGAAGTGAGAAGGGAAGTTTAGAGAAAAAAGAATAAAAAGAAACGAACAAAGCCTCCAAGAAATCTGGGACTATGTGAAAAGACGAAACCTACGTCCGATTGGTGTACCTGAAAATGACAGGGAGAATGGAACCAAGTTGGAAAACACTCTGCAAGATATTATCCAGGAGAACTTCCCCAGTCTAGCAAGGCAGGCCAACATTCAGATTCAGGAAATACAGAGAACGCCACAAAGATACTCCTCGAGAAGAGCAACCCCAAGACACATAATTGTCAGATTCACCAAAGTTGAAATGAAGGAAAAAATGTTAAGGGCAGCCAGAGAGAAAGGTCGGGTTACCCACAAAGGGAAGCCCATCAGACTAACAGCTGATCTCTC